>NC_045142.1:22203299-22438299 GCF_008831285.2 Nymphaea colorata | reverse complement strand
CCATCTGGTGCCTGGCCCAGTGCCTACCCTTAGAGTCAGTCATAGTGTTTTGGCAGCATATATACATGAGTTTTGCTTCGAAGTTCCCACTGATCTTGTGTGTGTGAGAGGTTTGCCGTCATTGAAAACTTGCTTGTCAGCTAATTAATATTTTTGGGTGATGCATTTGAAAGAGGCCTAGCTTAAAACCGAACATGGAATCTTTTGCACCCTTTAGATATGATAAAAGTCATTTTGTGCATGAGTTTATTGTCATCTAATTAAAATATCATTAGACACCATACAATGGTGCTACGTAGTCTTCACCTATAAAAATTAAAACTACTTAAGATATTACTAGTACTTTTATATGGGAGAATTCTAGCATGTTGAATGCCCAGTGTTGTTAGGTAATTAAAGAGTTAAAAATCTATGGTTGAAAGCACCACAAACTGTTGTTGAAATCACAATAAACTATTATAAAAACAGCACTACCACAAACCATAAACCGTTGCTAATACCCCTGCAGTGTCTACATTTTAGCAAATAATGTTTTATTTTGAGCTATATGACAATATCTAGCATCCATCAAATTTGAATCCACACACACACACATATTCAAATTTGTCATTTCTTAGATCTTGTCTTATTACTAAAAATAAAGATCGGTCGCTAAAGCATGCAGCTCTATTAGAAACAGTGTATCAAATAGTGCCTATTTATGGTACTTTTTTAATGGTTTATGAGTTTATCAGTGACATATTTTAAATCTATTACTCGTCCAACATCCAGAAGAATAAAATGAATATATATATATATATATATATATGTATTTGTTTATTTAATATATATTTATCTGTATTTATAATTATATTTACCACTAGGAACCTTATTTTCCTAAGGAGTATGTTAACTTGTCAACCTTCTTCCTTCAACTATTCATTGAGGTTCTTCATTCTTGAAAACGGTAATATTCAAAAAAATATTGTTCTTTCCACTTTTGTCTGCATTGCTAAAAATAATGTAGACCACAAAAATGCATGGGAGCCCCAACCCTGTGATTATACCTTGCCCCTTCAATGGGGGCCCGAAATGCTACACTTTCCTTGACGAGGAACCGATCTGATGCAATCGGGCTGGGTTTCTCCTTCCATTAATGATGAAAAATAATATAAAGAAAAAAAATCAACAGAAAAAACACAATTAAGAACTGGCCTCTAACTAAGCCTCAACACTCTCTTGCTCACTCAGCAAATTTTTCATGGTCAGGGTCAGCACTTTTCAGGATTTGTCTGACCTGAATCAGTGACCTTCAATATCATTAATGTTGTCCTTTCTTTTGCTTTTTGTTTTTTTGACTTTGTCAACGACAAAGGAGTTTCCAAAGGAGATAGCCTCCAAAGAGAAGTGATCTTTAACCACGGAATACCTTCTCACTATTGAGCCTACCATTAAACCAGAGTCACTCTCTTAGTTCCTTGACACGAGAACTAAGAGCATGACAGTTTGTGATTAGAGCAACATGACAGTCTTTAGGAATCCTCTCTACAAGAATGGAGTCCACAATTCTGATCATGTTTGAGAAGAGAAAACTCTGTACCACCAACCTGGTTTTCCTGATTGGGGAGGCATTAAACCATAGTAAACCAGCCACTTTATAAACATTTGAAACACATGTAGTGACCACTTCCAGCCCCCACTCATCTTTACTCTGACAATTGCAAAAATGACTGAAAATTATGGTTTCCAGCTAGATATTTATCGCCTGTTTTACATATTGTTCATTCTTCTTTATAGAATACCTCACAACATGAGTGTCAAACTTCCCTCTTAGCAATCTCAGCTAGCTTAACCACCTCTTTATGGACCACCTGATTTTTGAAACACTATAGCTTCCAGATTGTAATATTGAAGCAGGCAAGCCAACACCATCCGAATTCTTTACATGAGAACCTCTTCCTCCACCACCAGTTCTAGACAGAGAAAAAGTCTGATGTATGGAATTTATCAACTCCAAACCATGACTAGATGTACTGCTAAATGTTCATAGCATTAGTATATGAGAAAAGAAAGTGAGATAGATCTTCACAAGCCCTCCACACAACTTAAACACAGAAACAATGGAAGACCCTACATGTTGAAGTTTGGCATCAGCAGGAAGACGTTAATAACTACAAACAAACACAAACCAGTTAGCTCTAGGTAACGCTTTTGCGTTCCACAATCTACTGTGCCATGTAACTATCATTCCTTTAATTTTACATGGTTCCAAACTTGGCTTCTGAGCTTTGCAGGTTTACGATTTTCTTTAGAACAAAGAAAATATGCACTTTGAATGAGCCTAAGTTGAAGGCAATCTCCAATGCATTGCACATGTCACCAAAGATTTAGCTCAATGTGGTGCTGTATTAGCATTTACTTAACCAACTTTCGAAGGAAAGGTTCTACTTCGCAAGCAGATCCAATGGAATCTGCTTGAGTAAAACATCCTCCGTAGAACTTAGCAAGCTCTCCATTCATCACATTTCAAGTAACAGATTTAGATCCTGCCCAAGAGAAGAAATATTGGGAACCATTTCCAGATACCAAGTACTTTTCCTACTCAAATATTTCTTCATGCATAATGAGTCCCATATGCCCTGGTGAAAAATTAATGTACATCCTAGAAACAACCGATTAGCTTCATTGACCTCTTTAAGTTTTCTAATGCCGAGCCCACCTTCCTATTTAGAAAAAGCGAAGACATTCCAGGCAATTAATGAGGCTTGCATCTGACTCTTCCTATAAAAAACTGCATATAATCTGTTCCATTTTCTTAATGACACCAAGAGGGCACTTGAACACCAACATCCAGTAAATACGAATTGCTTCTAATACTGATTTGATCAAGTAGATCCTACTGCATAGGAAAGTAGCATGCTTTTTCATAAACTAAGTTTACTCTGTATTTTTAAAAGAATAAGAACCATACCAGCATTCTCAAATTCGTTGGCTTGGGTGGGAGACCCAAATATCGAGTAGAAAACTGTCCCAGGCTCTCGCCGAACTGATTACAAATACTTGCAATCTTGCTTTGGCCCGTATTGAAAAGGAAGAATGCTGATTTTTGAAGGTTAATCATCATTCCAACACGGAGTTCAAACAGAAAAAAAAATTGTAGATAAAGAAAGCTATTCTTGAAGGCTTTTAAGAAAATCAAGATGTCATCAGCATACATTGCGGAAAAAACTCCTTCTATGCCTCTTCCAATATGCAGTACTTCAATCATTCTTCTTTGAATTGTAGCTTGCAATGTATGTGAAAAGATTTTCATGACTGAGGAACAAAAATGAAGATAAAGGTATCCTTATTGCAGACCATGAGAAGATCCAAAGTATTAACCTTGATGGTCATTAATCACAAGAGCACAGAAATCATTTGTCACCACTGTCATTACTTTTTAAGTCCAAATAAGATGAAATCCTAAATGCAAGATGGCAGCTTCTAAGAAAGTCCAATTGACCCTGTCATATGCTTTTGATAGGTCTATCTTCCACATAAGCTAGTTGATCTAGCTTTAGACATTGTGTATACCATCTCACGCACAAGAAGAAGACATTGATGGATGTTTCTATCTTTCAAAAAACCACCTTGCATGTTGGAAATGACCCACTTTAGTGACTTCTTCATTCTTGAAACCATGATTCTGAAAATAAATTTCAGTACACAATTCTCAAGAACAATATGTCTGAAATTGGAAATGTGCACAGCTGAATCAAATTTAAGAATTATGATTATATGACTTCTGCCTAGTTTCTTAACAAGCTTTCCTTTCTAAAAAAAAAATCTCTAGTGGCAAGTGTGATATTAGTCCTTAACGTGTCCCGACTTTTTTGAAGGAACGATTTCAGAAACCCATTCAGACCTGGTGCGCTATTGGAGTTGGCACCCATTACAACATTTTGAACTTCCTCATCTGAAATGGGACTTAACAACGTTAAGTTTTCTTTTATAAATACGCAGTGACCAACGACAAGCTGATCCATAATCCTTCTTGTTGAGTTGTCACGGGTTAAAAAATTTTAAAAACGAGAAGCACATGCTGAAAGAATTGGATCCTCCTCATAAAACTCCCCATCATCTGTCTTCATATGCAAGAGTCTATTTTTTTTGGACCTTTCTTGAACATAGCATGAAAACATTTGCTGTTATTGTCCCCTTTTTTTTAGCCATGATACCCTTACTTTCTTTTTCTAGTACATTTCTTCATCTCAAAGAGCATCCGCAAGAAAACATCTAATATGATTTTCAGAAGTGGACCAGTTATGAGAGTCAATATCTTGCCTCTTATAAATTTCAATAAGATCCTTTTGAAGTACGTTAATTCTGGTATCAACTTTCTTGGTTCTATACTTACTCCAATTACTTAGGCATGGTCGTACTCTATTCTGTTTTGCAAGAAGTTTAAGCACTGCGCATCCTCTACACTCCACTCTCCATGCTCTTGTAATAATGACCTTACAACTAGGTTGACACTCTCAACAAAGGAACTATTTAAATCTTCATCTTCTCTTGCATGTGGTTTTAAAGATATTTAATTTACATGTAAAAGAGAAGTGGTGAGTGGTCTAAATAACTTCTAGGTTCTATGAAAATCTGCCCACGATATTCAACTTGCTCAAAAATCTATCTAATTTGCTTTGAACAGGTGCTGTCGGGGTGCAGAGATTGGTTCAAGTGAATGCTCTGTTTCTGTCCACAATCTCTCTTAGTCCAACATCTTGAATGAATCCATTGAATGCTAAACAAGATTGTCTAGCAGGGGCAGGCCCATTTTTCAGACTCCTTATAAGTTGAACTAAAATATGTCATTATAATACTAACATTTGTTTATTGGCAATAATGATATTTAACATAACCAATTGGTCTTTGTGAATTCTAAAGTGTGGGTGAAGATACACCCCTATTGTATCAAAGTTGAGATTGAAAGCTTTATGAAGAAACAAACAATCCATCCAAAATTTATTAAATTTGCAACTAGTCAATCTACAATCAGCCTGTCTCTAACTTTACATAATTATGGCCCCATTAAGATTCGTATTAATATTAGATTAAAAAAAACTCCTCGTAGTGATTGCAAAAGGATTTGAAGTTGTCTGCATTCAACATGATATCGAAACATGAAAATGATCCCAAGTTGATGAGATATCACCCAATTGCCAAAAATCTTTCTAGGTTGTTAGAGTAGCAAGGCCTCTAACATTCCAATTATAAACTTATTTTGATGGCAGTTGGCAACTCCTCTTAGGCTCCGTTTCCTACAGGAGAACATTCTCTTTGTTATGGAAATCCTATGCTCCTTGGATATCAATGTCAGGATCATGTTGCGCCAACTTCCTTTCTTTCAGGCCAGACCTTTATATAGCCTTAAAAAATGTTGTCCTGCGACCCTTCTTCTTAAAATTGTTAACTTCTTTTGAATGGAGAGCTCTTTTTTGTTCAAACTAATACTCATAGGAGAGGAAGACCTTTTATCTTTTTGTTTTCAGTCCATTAGTACAGTCCTAGTGGAGTTCAAACAGCCAAATCCAGGAAAAAATTCCTGCCATGTGGCTTTCTTCTTTGTCTCATGGCAGGACTCAGCAACAGTTTTACCATGGTTAACCTTCAATGAAGATGATTCCATCACCATTTCATATGAGATAATCCCTTGAGACTCGTGACCCATAGATCATAGGTCTTCAATAGGAAGTACATCTTTTTCAAGAGGCACAAATTGATTTCATTTAATATTAGATAGTTTGCATTGCTTAGAGCCTAGATTCCACATTCTATTAGCAATAATGACCTGAGTCCATCCCTCATACGAGTGAGACGATCTCCTGTGGAATGTAATGAAACCCCACATAAGGTACAGAAACAAATTTTTGTTTCATCTTCCACCATTTATTCAAAAACTTTATCACCATCAAGTATACAAATCGAACCCATAAGTGAAGCCATCAGCATCTACAAAAAAACTACCCAGAACCTTAACAACACCAGCTAACACCTTGCAGTTCCACATATAAGGAGGCAACTTCGGTAGATGAATCCCTAGAGGGGTTCTCGTGACAGCTTGAAGTCGAAGCAGCATTCCTGATTTCCACTTGCTAGAGACCAAAAACCTATCGCGAAAAGGCCATTTTTTTGGTTGCATAACTTCCTCTAAATATTCCTTTGAGGAAGCCTTGATCAAAAAAGTCATTTTGAAAGGAGTGAAAATTGTTTTCACCTGCTACAAATTGTGAAAAACTTCCACCCAATCGAGACGAAATCTTGAGCTACTGCCGAATAGAATTGCAATACCAGTCCATCTGACAGGTCTGACCATTTTCTTCCCCTCAATTTCACACACTGCAAGATTTGGTAATCCAAATGCCTCCTCCCACTCATGTTGGTCCACAACACCAGCTCTCTTTACCATCGACACCCAAAATCATCGCGCTGGTAGAACTGACTGGAATCCTTGATCAATAGGTGACTTTTCATGATCCATCATCTCTAAGGATGGGCGAGAGCCTCCACCACCCACAATAAAGTGATGTTCCTGCGGAAGTATCTACTCGTTATGGAATCTATCATTGATCAGAGATTTCTCTATGAAAAAGACGAATCTCCGTTGGAAGAGGGGGAAGGAGAATGGTACCAGCCGTACTTAATAATGGAAAGATTTGGCAGAAAAAACTGCACTTTGCCGGCCATACTTCCTTGCATGAACTCCTTCTCTGGCCAGCTCACTCAATGAATACTCCCGCTTCCTCATCTGTGCTCGTCAAGCCTTGCTTTTTGGGAGGAACGGTGGAAGCGGACGAAATCACTCTACACTAGGGTCCATCCGTCCATAAGAGTCTTCGTCCTGGACTATCAAATGCCACGATGGGTTCTTGAAACCTCGTTGTTAGAAAGTCCGTAGAAAGACGAACATTTTCCTAACTCTAACCTAGGGTTCATGTTGTTCCCTTTCTTTTCTCCTTCACGTGATAACCACACCTTCTCCTTTGACCATGTGCTTCTTTTCCCCACCATTTGTATTTAAATCCACACCCTTAGTCACAACCTACCTCATGATCTCCTTTATAAATACAAGGAGTTTTTTTTTTGTAGATCTACAATTAACAGTTGCCATAGCCACCTTCCTTTCCTCCTTCATGATCCTCCTCTAGTAACTTCTCCCAGTTGCACTATCAAACTTTCCTACCAACATCTTCACTAACACTGTCAAAGTTAACCAAAACTCCAGGCTTCTCGATAGACCTCATTCACCAAGACTTGCCTCTCTCTCATCTCTATGATCCTTCATCCACTCCAGTTCGACGCACTGAGCAGGGCAGCTCTACGCTTCAAGTTGTGCTCCCGATTGGCTTCAGGTTATGCCAACACCAACAACATGACCATCCACGTGTATTCTCATGAAGCCTGACCAGATGAACTAATTCCAGTGCCTGACCGCTAAAATCTGGAAATATCTGGCCAATTCCAGATTTCAAGGAAATGCCCCGGTAACTTAGAAGTTTAGAACTAAAGCCCATTGATCCTAGAAAGGTCCGTCTATGTTATCACGGTGGAACTCGATGCATGAAAAGTAACAAAGAAATGGAAACTTGTGTCGTGAAAAGTTTAGAAACGAGTTGATCTGGCAACTATATCTTGTGAAAAGTAACAAAAATTGATTGAAACGTGTGTCCAGCTATCTAAGGGTCCTTTCAAGATTCAATTGCTACGATTATTCTCTTTGTTTTCATGTTTAATTGAGTTGAGCAGGACTATCTGGTTGTGAAATGTGTTGGGGTCTGCTAAACAGTTGAAACTGCCAACAAGCGTTCACATCCTGCAATCAAACCTGGTTGAAATGTTTTGGAAAACTTCCGCCTGTATGACAAGACAAAAATTTTATAAAAGAAAGTTGGTCGTATGTCCAACTATTTCTTCTCAAATCCCACCATACAACCTATATACTTAAATCTATGAGAGAATAGGCTGGTAGGCAGTTGTTTCGAGTTATCAAAGCAGCAACTTCTTGTGCTATAAAAAGAAGACATTGATACATCTATATATAGAGAGTTTCTCATGCAGCTTTACATTAGTACATCACTAGAAGTCCAATCTTACTGGGTCATCATCGACACTGGAAGCAACCTCATATGGACATTGTGTGTTCCTTACTACAACTTTACCTGCCAAATAAGTCCACATTAAAGCCACTTCAGTCTTCCACATACAATAACCTGAGATGCACCACTAGCTTCTGGTCCACTTGTGACGACAACCAACTTCGTAGCATCAAGTCCTCATATGGTGATGGATCTGTTGTAGAAGGGTCCCTTGTTCTCGAAAGATTTTGGTTTGAGGATGGCACTGATGGCACCATCAAGCTTCCGACAATTGCCTTTGGTTGCGTTCATAAAGAAAATAGTGTTGATTTCAAAAATCTAGTAGATCCTAGTCTTGTTTGCCTCAGGCCAGGATCTCTTTCACTTGTTAGTCACATCGGCTTCTTTATTAACCATAAACTTGCTTACGGTCTTCCTCTCCATAGCAAGAAAAATAATGTCATTGAGTAGATCAAATTCAGTGAGGAGGTAGAGTTCTTCAGAACCCAAGAGGTTCAACAGACGCCAATGGAAGCAAATGCAGCTTAAGGCACTTTCTATACACTCACACTAGATTACATAAATGTGGGGAACAACAGACTCAACATATAGTTTGGAGGTGCACAGACAACAACATGGTTGGGATATGCTGGATCAATCATGATAGACTCGGGTACCATGCTGACTATCTTGCCAAAGATCTGTATGATCAAGTGGCAAACGCGGTGGCTAATGTCACAAACCATTAATGCTTCTATCATCCTAACCAAGACTATTTGTGTTATAATGTAGAGAATAATGGTGATCCATATTAAGGATTGCTGGAGATGACCTTTCATTTCCACCAACACAGACTTGAAGCTGCCACCTTCAAATACCTTTTGTGTGTATAGAAGTGCGACAGCTAGCTTAGCCATTTTCCGGAATGTTTTCCAGCAGAACATGCATGTGAAATATGATTTGGGGAAGGGGCTGCTTTCTTTTGCACCAATTGAATGTACTCATGGCTAAAGGTGTGTGTATATATATATATATATATATATTAATATTTCTTTCGTGATGTTCTACGTGGTTCTCTGTACTAGTCTATAATTGGCAGCATTGGACGCTGCTTATGTTTTATGTCCTGATTGTCATGTGGTTGATGGTGTTATTTTTTCATGTTGAATAAATATACGTATCTTGTTTTAAAGATGCTTTCCCCTCCGTTTAAGTTTAAAGCTTAACTTAGATATGTCTGCATGAGTATGAACATTAACTATGGCTTTAACTCGACAGTTGCTAATACTGGCAATTCTGTCGCTAATAAGTAATCACGACGGTCAAAACTACACCAACACAAGTCCTGTTGCCCAAACGATTACCGATGAAAATGGCCATCGTGTCTTAGTTGTGTTTGTTGCGACATTAGTTGCTTAAAGTTAGCATAATGGCCATGGAATGTGCCTACACCTTATTGTAACTTTGACGATGGAATTTTCGGTCCCATAACACAATGTGCTCTGTGACGGTTATATAAATCACTTAACTTCACAATGTCCTTTAACTTTGCAAGTAACAATGCTAACCCTCAATCAACAATGATGGTTGTTGTAGCTTGCACAGTGTACTGGCGAGCGACATATTTTCGAGTCCCTTACACATGTTTGGAATGGATTTAGTACACAGCGACATATTCTTGAGTCCCTGACACATGTATGGGACGGATTTAGTACACAACAACATATTTTCAAGTTGCTGACACATGTTTGGAACAGATTTTGGGATCACTGAAGAATATTAAACGAGTGCATGTGTAGCTAAAACTCGGAACATAAAGTACCTGCTCAGCGTTTAATTCATTAGAAGATTAATTTTTTTGTTAATTGAAATGCAGTTACGTTTCTTGAAATAAGAATATGGTGCTTTTATATATTTTTTTAAAAAAAAGCAGAATATTATTCTTAACAAGTTCCATCTAAGAGAATTTAAAAGTCTCAGAGCAGGTTACACAAAAGACTTTACCTCCAAAAAGTTGTAAGCTTCAATAGGCTTATATGTACTCTTTTTTCATAAACTCAAACAAAGAGATGAGGTTACTCCGAGAAGAGTAGCATAACTGGTCGAGTTAAGAGTTTGGTGAGAGTCAGGTAGTCAGTTCCAATACAATGAGCATTATTCTCATGAACCATAAAGGTTGGCAGGAGCTACTCCTAAACTGAAGGGAGTGACCACAAATTCACCTGGATTTGATGTTTCTCTAGACCCTGGGGTAAAGGGGACGAGTAGAGCTTTTGCCCCTCATGCATGCAGGCGGCAGGTTCACTCCCGCTCACCCGTAACAAAGAAGGGTTTTCTCCACAAGCAAGAGGTCCACTAAAATGTCATGCATTTGAGAACAGTGTTTATAAAAGTTGGCCTGAATTAATGTAAGTAAATTTGAATTGTTTGGAAAACCGGTTTTATTCAGTGGCTGTTGCCCTGTGTTGTTATTTAATTATATTTAAATACTTTTAAGATTTTTTCTTTTCTATTTTTCACTTGTTTTTTTAAATATAGTATACTGATTTATCTTACCGACAGCCTGCAGGTTGTTTTGCTTTGGGTTTCGGTACTGACTCCGATTATTATAAACATTTATTAGAAACGAATGGTCTATAGAATGGATTCATTTTCACTATTACCCAAATAAATATATATTGTTGAAGGTTCCGCACTGCATTCAATCATCAAACAAGTAATCTACTTAATTTGCTATTTATTTTAAATGTGCATTTGTTAGTGTGAATTCAAATTTTATTTTAAAATTTTATACGAACCCTATTTTGATTGTCAGGTCCATGAAATGCATGGAAGTAAAAAAAATTTAGATTGGGGCTAGAGCCTTTGGTGGAGTCATACGTGGGCTGGTGTAGGCAGTTGCCCAAATGGTCCTATCAAATTTCTTTGTTTTTGTTTTTACGTAAGCTTTCAACTACTTGCTTCTTTATATGCACCAGTGACCCTACAGGTATGAGATTCTTTAAATTAGTGCCCCTAAGTCCAACATTCCAAACTCTAGCTGCCACTAACCATGGTTGGAGGTGGAACTAGCTAGATGATAAAATAATGAAGTTTCTGATAATTGATTGTACTAACATTTTTCTTAATCATGTAGTAAATATGTTACCAATTGGCAGCTTCGCCATTGACCGTCAGTGTCGAAAACTCAAGCAGCATCGATTGAAGAAATCAACAAGCGGCATCCCATGACAATGCTGGTGGCTAAAGTTCAGTTTCTCCTCCTCCACCACCACCCTCTCTCCTCATTCTTCTCGACTTTTATTTGAATCCCTTGAATATTCAGGAATGACCCGGGCAATCCAGTTTTCAGTCGACCTGATCGGATCATATGAAAATCCCATAAAAGGATCTGTAATGGGCCACAGAGCAGGAAAGTTGCCATGATCTTTGAGAAAATTGATTTCTCACTACATGGATAAGCTCGGCCTAACCCTTCAACTTGTAACCTCAACCTCATCTTTAGTGGCAGTACCCAAATTTTTTGACTGAACATCGCTTGAGTACCCGACCTGAGTTTGATAGTGCCCATGTGGGCACTATGATGTGACTGGAACTGAGTCCATCTTTATCACAATATAATTTTTGACTAACTGGTATGGGTAAATATGGTGCACACCGACCCACCCTTAGCTCCGCTACTGCCCTTCTTACAACATAGTTCCCTCACAAAATGTTACAATGTCAGCTGGTGTCTAGAAATTAGTGACATAGACAGTGGATTAAATTATTTATTTAATTACCTATTTGTCATTTCAATAAAGCGAGGGGCTCCCTTGGCAGTTTCCCAGCAAAACAACACCTACTTGATATCACAAGCCGTGGCTGCCGGATGGGCATGCAGACCAATTACATTATTATAATTGAACATATTTGTTAGGTACGGGAAAACTATATATGTTACACTTATATCATGATAACTCGATTGCAAGATAATCTAAGCAAGATTATCATTTGAGAGCAATGTGCTATACTAGTGCAACTAGGGTGGAAGCACTATGCCAGTTGATGGACATTTGGCTCTACTGACGTGCACATGGGCATTATGGACATTTGTCTCTACTCACATACTGGTTATGTTTACACACCTATGTATAAAAAATTGTACATAATAAGTAAAAAATAAAAATATATTTTTAGAAGGAGAAAAAGTGTTTATGAAAAAGTAAAAAATCCCAAAATATACACTTCTTTACAAAAAAAAAAGTCAAAAATACCCCAACCCCTTTCTTTTTTTTTTCTTTTTGGTATACATTTGTGTGTACAACCTTGTGCATGTAACTCGATATTAATATATGTTATTTTATGTTCCCAAGAAAGAGATCAGGATGGGCATTTGCCCACATAAAAGGCATATGAGAAACATCAAATGGTAACTGGTGGGTCCGGTCAAGCCATATACATGTAAAAACAGTATGGCTGGACCATTGATGCAGTGCGCAGCCCAGTTTCTTGGATTGCTATTTTGACAAGTAAAGACTGGTCGAACACAATGAGAAACCACCCTTTTATTTCCATTATTTTGTTTGACAATTAGCGACTGGCCGAACACAACGAGCAGCCACTCATTTATTTTCTACATTTAGTTTTCCAAAGAAAGACCAGCCTGATCCGTTCGGTGTCCTTTGACCGGACCGGGCACAAACCCTGTACTGACTGACATGAACCAATATCATTGGACATGGTAGGGGTGTAAAAACGGAGGCCCAGGCCATCCCCAAAAAGAACTCATGGGACTAGGAATAAGATTATTTAATAAAATAAAGAACTCTGCATGCGAAGGCAATTGTAATTTGATCAAATATGGAGCTGTGCTAGATTTGCTAACAAGAGGCAAATGTCTGATTCCTTTTACTGAAGTTGTAGATCCATTTGCCATCTGTATTTGTGTTTTACTGATCTTTTACTTGGATCGCCGGCCCTTCGCAAGTCTAAGTTATGTATCTTCTGGTGAAAGATTTGGATCATTCTCAATGAAGTCTTCTTTCCTAATGCCCGTTTTAATTTTCACCATTTATTGCAAACGTTCTGAAGGGAGACTTTTAGCTATCGTAAAGGCTTTCTGGCTGTCGGATTGGTTCCTCGCTTCTTCTATACTGTTTGTTCTCTATTTCCTTTTGTTTTTCCATTACTCTTTAGTTTAATTTAATACAAGCTCTCTCTCTCTCTCTCTCTCTCTCTCCTGTGTGTGCCTATGAATATATATATTTATACATATAAGATGATAAAAAAACATACCACTTAGGTAAGGGACGGAAGCCAGGTCTATTAAATTTTATTTTTCATAATTTAGCAGTATCTTCAAGTATATTTGGTGATAAACATACATTAAGTTAGTTATTTTTTATTTTATTAATATACCATAATAATTAAAAAAGAAATGGCTGTTATAACATTAAAATTTTAATAGTATAAAAAAAAACTTCCTTTTATAAAAGTAATTTGAACTTGAACATTATTTAGATTAAATTAGTGTTTATAATGAACAAATTAGGAGATTCACATTTAGTTCAAAACACTTTTTAACACAAATATAAGAGGTCTGTTGGTTTTTGTTTGTGACCGAAGTAGTGTGCGCGCGTGTGTGTGTATATATATATACATACATATATATATGTACATATATATATATATACATACATATACATATATATATACATACATACATATACATACATATATATATATATATAAATATGTATGTATATATATATACATACATATTCATATATATATATATTTATGTATATGTATGTATATATATATATATATATATATATATAAATAAAATTTTCGATGACATTGCTATGTCTTTTATAAGGACCGTGGTGTAGGTACTGTGAAAAGCATTAAAATAGGGAAGGGGAAGTAGGTCAATCAAACCAAGGCATCTTTCAGATGTGGTTTCATTAGCATATCAGTCTTCTATATGCTTTTGTGGTGATGCTGATCTGTGTTGAAGTCGATGATATATGTGAGGGACTTCCTACATAAAAAGGGACCAAAAGTTGTGGAAACTCATTCTTCTTCTTTAAGAGTGATATTTAGCACTTGTTGAATCATAATAAAAAGATGGTCAATTGCCTCTGATGTAACAGATTTTGATTTTTCTTGTTGTCATGGTATTCATAATTCATGTTCTTCCATAGCCACCATATTTCCATGGGAACACAATCTTCTTCCAACTTCACATAAGTATTTTGATTCAAGCCTTTTTATTCCACCTCCACGTCTGCGTCTCTGCCACCAAGTCTGGAACTGTAATATCAACGATGATAGAACTGTCATATCATGTAAACTAATGGTTCCTATTTAACAGGGTGGTTCCTCTCTTTTTTGACTTGTCTACCACTGAAAGTGAAAATGTGGTGGAAGAAAGAAACAAAGAAACAGCTCCATGCCATTTGAGTTGTCTTGCATGTATAGAGATAGAGAGAGAGAGGGACAGAGAAAGAGATGGGTATTACATGTTTTATTCTTATTTTAAATAGTAGTCCGCACTGGCGAGTGGGAGAGAGAGATGAGCTTATGGGCGCCCCCAAGTAATTTTATAGGAAATAAGTAGTTTTATAGGAAATGAAACATGGATTAAACAATGCGCCAGCCTGTTAAGTCCAAAGAAAAAAGTCACCAAAATACAATTGGACTCATAGATGGCTCATTTTTTGAAATTATTGGGTTGTACAAAAGGATAGATTGATATTGTAGAAACTTTTGGTAAAATGGATTTAGGTTAAGGATTCATGACTTACCCATTGAGTGAAGTTGGCACTAGATATTTCCAAAATGAGTACTACCATGTTTGGATTCAATAGATATGTTGTTATTCCAGGCTTCCTTATCCTTTTAAGGGAAGGTCTATGGTAAAGAAAATACAATGCCTTTTTGGTCCGCTTTTTGAAATTGTAAACAAAAGCAAGACCTAGAAATGAAATGTTCTTTCTTTCTTTGTCCATCCTTTCCTCACTTTTCTCCTTTCCCTTTCCGTTCTAGCCATCATCCAAAGCATTTGGATGATGAATTTTTGCCAACCAAACATATTTTTCAAAAATGTGGACTAGTGTGTGGGCCTCTTTAAAGTAGTTTTTTTTGCGGGAAGAAGGCCACAAGGGTTCTACCCATCTGATGGAGGCGACTCATTAAAATCAGTACTGCCTTTAAAAGATGACAATAAGTCCCATAACACCTGTTGAGAGAAGCTAGCAGGAGTAGAGGCAGGTATAGGTTAAGTGTCGCTATACTGATGCATAATTTTTTTGTACATCAATATGGTTAATGATTAAAATAACTTTAATTCACATTAAAAAAATTATAAAGACAAAATTGAAAATAGAAAAAAGTAAAAAGACTAAGGAGAATATTTTTAATAAATTATCAAAATATTCTTCTCTCCTTTGATGGACACATAACTTTCTTTCGTTAAGTATTGGTAATTACATAAATTTTAAATTTTTTTATTTTTATATTAATATTTTTGAACAAATTTTCTCATTCTTTAAAAATTGAAAAATTTATACCCAGTGTCCTTTGTCTAGAATTTTGATCTTCTGTCTGGGCTCCTAACCCCCTATTCTGTACCAGGTGTCCCAACAAGTGCAGGTTCATTCAAATTCAACAGAATCAGTTTCTATGATGGTAAATCCCAAAAAAAATGTACTTGTTTCAGCATCGGAAATAATTGTGCAAAGGTCATCTGTAGACATAGATAATGTCTGTCACTTGTAGGGCCAGGTTAAACATCTTCGCAGATAGAAAGCATACTAGAAGCATCAAACAAAGCAATGCTAGAGGGAATATATATATATATATATATATATATGTGTGTGTGTGTGTGTGTGTGTGTGTGTGTGTGTGTGTTGAAATCGCAGCTATTTCTATGCTCGGATGGTTATTTTGTGTTGTTAAAAACTGCCATAAAAGTTGTATTCCATCATTGACAACCATGTTCAAGCAATTGATCATTGCGAATGCATCTTTTGCAATGGTTTTTATCAACACCAAACAAACAAATAACCATCCAGCCGTAGGGGTTCGTCTTATTTGGACACAAAGGCCAGTTCAAAGAGAAAAAAATAGGCTAACTTTTGAATCCCTTGAATATTCAGAAATGGTCTTGCCAATCCATTGTTAATCACCCATTTTAATCGTTAAACATGTTTAAAGTATGATGACATTCGTCTATTTTCCAGTCAACCTTCTAGAATAGATGGATCATATGACTATCCCATCAAAAAATTGATTTCTCATGACACGAATAAGCTCATGCTGACCCGCCAACTTGTGTTCTGAACCCATTTTTTAGTGGCAGAGTGAAGACTTTTTGGCTATAGGGCACGTGAGTCACATCAAACGTGCACACTATGATGTGACAGTGACTGGGTCCAGCATCATCACAATATATTTTTGACTGACTGGTATAGGCAATGGTGCACAGCAACCAACACTTAGCTTCAATGCTTTCCCTCTTACAACATGTTCAATGCTTACTGTGGGTTACCTATACGTTAAGATGTCTCTGTTCTTGATCAATTTGTGATTGGAATTCTTCAACACAAGAATATTCAAACGTTATTACTTAGCATTGCTTGGATTTTCGAGAAGGGTGCAGAAACACAAAAAGTTGCATGCAATCCCTGGTAAATGACGCAAGAACTTGTTACATTACTAGCTAATGTCACCAGCCACTATAGGTCCCCCCAACCCCCCCCCCCCACCCGGAAAATGTTCCAATCTTGGTGTCTGTAAATTATGACATAGACAGTGGATTAATTCCTGTCATTTATCTATTTAATTACCTATTTGATGTCTCATGAATAGAACGAGGATCTCCCACGATAGTTTCTGAGCAAAAAAAAATACCTATTTGATGCCAGAAGCAGCCGCTGCCGGAAGTTCATGCAGTGCAATTACATTATTATAAAAAAATTTGTTTTAGGTACTGGAAAACTATATATTTTAAACTTAGAACATGATAACTCCTCAACTTGATTGCAAGATAATCCAAGCAAGGTTATAATCAATCACCAAAATATGGAGTACATCACCAACTTATGGAGTTTGGTGCATGTTGGATGGAGAGTCTATCCTTCATGCCTTCAAACTAATTAGAGTCCAAAAATCACCAAAATGGTTTTCAGCGAGAGAACAAGCTGAAGAAAAATGGAACCCTAAAGGGGTAGTGGCAAATCCAAAAATTTCTGGCTAAGGGGCAGTATTAGTTTAATTTTCAACTTTAAGGTATATAAAAAGTTTTAAAAACTAGTATCAATGACTGGGAAGGGAAATTGCTTACAATATCCGCAATGTGGCTCCAATATTGTTAAAGAGTCATTTGACAGCAGGGACACTCATAAAATTTTCAAAATAAGAACAACCCCTAAGTAGGTAGACGGAAAGGGGGATGCTTAGCAGAAGTCTGACCGAGCGCGAGTGATGTTGGTGCTACATTTCTATACTGCAACTGGAGTGGAAGCACTATACTTGTTGATGGATATTTGGCCCCACTCACAAGCATCGATGCGGCCGTGGGCTTGAGGGTAAGGGGAAAGAGGGAGCTTCTGGCTTTCACTAAGATTGTGGGGGTGACCTGCTGCTCATCTAAAATTAGAGTCCTACATACGTTATGTTATTTTTTAGGAAAGGGGTCGGCACAAGTTTATTTATAAAATATTAAACTTTGCCAATTGTAATTTCATCATTCATGTGAACAAGCTGGTATGATTCAAATAGGTTGATTCAAACCAATTTTCACATATGAAATGAAAAAAAAATATTATAAAATAGATCAAAAGAAATCCCCAAATTATAAAAAACAGCACACAAACAATAATATATAGAAGCAAAAAAGAGAAGGAGAATGATGTCAAAAGATGACTACACACTATTATAGATAGCCTGGCCCGAGAGAATGGCCACGAACAAACAAACGGTCGACCGCTCTTTTAGGGGGTGTTTGATGGTTTGGAATTTTGATTTAAGAATGAAATGCAAGTCCAACTTCAACTCAAACATGAAACCTTTTACAGTCTTGAGAGTGGATAAACATCACTTAATGCAAGACTTTGATAACATAAAATATTGTTAGTAGCCATGCAACGCCAGCCAATTATATATATTTATATATACATACATACATATATATATATATATATATATATATATATATATTCTGGTCATATTAACATTCACCCACTTAATGGTTGAGAGAAAGATAAAGAAAAAAAAGTATAAACTAATACTAGATGACAAAAATACCCATTACTTTTTTTTCTTTGGTTTTCTCTTGTCCATTCATTATAATGAATCAAATAGTCCTTATGAATGAGTAGAGTAACATTGAATAATCAGAGTCGCCATTTAATTTTTTGCTATATATATAAAAAAATAAAAGAGGCATATGATATGGCCAAAATGGACATACCATACCTACAAACCCTCACTGCATGAGCCTCTGCCCCATGAACTATCACCAGATGGGAGCCCATAATATCGTGGGGTGGAAAGACATTTGCATATATATATATATATATATATATATATATATATATATATATATATATCTATATATATCAACACAAGCAGAGCAAACCCTCACTTCAACGTTCACGGTTTAAGGAGGTCAATGGACAGGTTTTGGAGCAGGGAATACCATGTGTTACAGGGACAGAGCAAAAAAATTTTCGTGAGAAGGGCCGAATTAATGTTTCTAAATTTTGACTACGGTCAAAATATACGTTAAAGTGTATGCGGCCTTCCTTTTGTGTTTGAAAGTCTTCAAATGTTTGTGATTGTTATACCTAAGCTTAACCATTGGAAGATGCTACCACTTTTCTCCATTGTGATGGTTACTGGTTACACAAAGGAATATGTAACTCAGTTCAGCCACATGTCTTTTTTTTTTGCACAATTTTCAAATCCAAATCGTTCCCTTCTTCAGCGGCCACCATAACTATGACTTCCATTATAAATATCAACAAATTTCTCCTTAGCACTGCAACCTTTTAGTCCACACCATGGCAGCCTTCTTCTCCCCCTTAGCAATCAGCCACTTCCTGCAGCAGCTCCTACTTGCAATACTGCCTAACCTGACCACAATCTTCGCTTCCAAACCTCTCGGCTTCTCTACAGACCTCATTCATCGAGACTCATCCCTGTCACCTCTCTATGACCCTTCATCCACTCTAGATCAACGAGCTTAGCAGGCAGCTCTGTGCTCCATCTTGCGCTCCCGCAGCATTGCTTCACGGTTTGCCAATACCACCAGCGTGATCTCCGGCCCCGTGATGGCTGGTCCCGGTGAGCTTCTCGTGAAACTCTCGCTAGGTACCCCATCCAGCCCATACTGGGCCATTATAGGCACTGGTAGCAACCTCATATGGACAACATACCGCCATTGTGACAACTGCCCCGTCAAAACACCAATGTTTGATCCACTTCAGTCGTCCACCTACAAGAACCAGAGATGCTCCACCAGCTTTTGCACGGAATTGTGCGACCATCGGTGCACCAGCGACCAACTTTGCTGGTTCAGATATTCCTATGGAGACAATTCCAAAGTAGAAGGGGTCCTAGCCTCCGAGACGCTCTTGTTTGACAATGGTGCCGACACCATCAAGCATGAAGGAATTGTCTTTGGTTGTGTTCATCGTGAAGATAATCCTGATTCTGCCCTGTGTAAAGTTCCTGGCCTTGTTGGCATTGGCCATGGTACTCTCTCTCTTGTTAAACAGATTGGCTCTTCCATGGATGTCAAATTTGCTTACTGTCTTCCTCCATATAGCAATGAAAACAATTCTGCGGGACAGCTCAAATTCGGCGAGGATGCAAAGTTTTCAGGCACAGAAGAGGTTCAAGAGATGCCGATGGCATCAGATGGTGGTGAAGGCAGCTTTTATGTGCACATCCTGACAAATATAAGTGTCGAGAACAGCAGACTCAACATACAATTTGGTGGTGCACAAACGACTGCATTGTTATTGTTGGGAGATGCCAGATCGATCATCATAGACTCGGGTACCGGCCTGACTTTTCTTGCCAAAGATGTGTATGGTCAAGTGGCAAATGCAGTGGCAAATGCAGTGGCAAATGTCATAAACCGTGAACGCTTCTATCCTCCTGAGCAAGATTTGCTGTGTTACCATGTTGAGAACAATGGTGATCCATATGAAGGGTTGCCGGAGATGACCTGTCATTTCACTAATGCAGACTGGAATCTGCCACCTTCAAATATCTTTGGAATGTTTAGAAGTGGAATCGCCTGCTTAGCCATTAAAGATGGAGAGATGCCCATCTTTGGGAATATTGTGTAGCAGAACATGCATGTCAAGTATGATTTGGGCAACAGACTGTTTTCTTTTGCACCAATTGAATGTACATAGGGCTAAGGTCCAGCCATGAAAAAATCCAACATGTAGAAATAAATTGTTTATTGTAGGACAAAAGTTCTAGACTTTTGAGAAATGACCTTCTTCTTGGAGAAAATATTCAGAAATTTATGTAACATGGAGCTGTGCTAGATTTGTTAACAATGATAAGATCTATGGAACGGATACAATCAGGATCAGTTACAAAGGACAGGGTATGGTTTCCAAAACTCAAGACCTATCCAAAACTGACCAATCTTCTCTAAATGAGAAAGAAATCATTTCTCCTCTCTTATTCTATAAGTCTGCCCAAATCTGTTGTGTTAATCAAGATCCTGAAATCAAGGATCTAAATTGTATAAAGTGAATATAAATATTTGCACTCTCTCTGTCTGGTTATAGAATAGAAGAGAGAGTCTTTGTGTGGATGTAGGCTGATTTTAGCCGAACCACGTTACACCTATGTGTTCATCTTTTCTTTTCACTTGGTATCAGAGCCTGCAACTGCTTTCACCGTGGTCTTCCGTATCCTACATCTTTCTAGAGCCATGCTTCACCTGTCTGGTGCACGACCATTGTTTGATGCCGGCACTATCGTTTTCCAGCCAGTCAATCCACTGCGTCCCCTATTTCATCTCCTGTTCCTCTTCCTACATCCACAGTTTTTTGCGTAACAAGGGAAACCAAAGAGGAGCGTGTGGTTTCATGCTCTTTTTTTTTGTGGTTAGCAAGTGAAAGCCACCAAGGCCTTCACCGAGGAGCGTGCTGCTTCCTGTCTTCACCGACGAGTGTGCTGTTTCACCGAGGAGCGTAGTGGTCCTTTTAATGTTTGAACAAAGGTGTGGCACCGAGTGTGTTGTTTCCTATCTTCATTGAGGCACATGCCTTCCTTTTGGAGTGTGTTGTTTCTTGCCTTCACCGAGGCACGTGCCTCCTTTTTTGTCTAAGGAAGGCCATGCTCTTTCCAGCCTTCACTGAGGAGCATGTTGTTGACTTCTTTTTCTGTCTCTCAACAAGGGAAGGTCACGCTGTTTACAGCCCTCACAAAGGAGCGTGCTGTTTCCTTTTGTGTTCACCTGTTCAGCGAGGAGCATGCTAACAAGGGAGTGCCACCGAGGCCTATCTGCCCCTTTAGTCGCCCGATCCACCTCCTCAGTCGCCTTTTTTGTTCATCAGACACAAATCGTATTGACTGTGCTCATCGGCTGTTGATTGAATGAGGGAGAAATTTCTAGTATAATATGCCTGCATTGTCCTCTTCTAACGCTTCTCGCACTCCTACTCCACCAGGTACACAATGGAATGCTTTCTCAAGTTTGGTTTCAGTCAAGCTTGATCGATCAAATTATTTTCTTTGGTGTTCTCAAATTGAAAGTGTTATGAAAAGTCAAAATTTGATCAAGTATGTTAATGGAAAATATTCTGCTCAACCAGAATTTCTTGATGACGCACACACAAAAGAAAATACTGATTATGATTTATGGTATCATGAAGACCAACTTGCACTAAGTTGGATCAAAGTCACTGTGACTCAACCAGTCATGTCACAACTAGTTGGTGTTGGCACGGCTATAGATGCTTGGTGCATCCTTGAAAAACAGTATGCCTCACAAAATAATCTTCGTATTATTCAGTTGAAAAGAGAATTACAAAACATAAAAAAGGGAGGAATGTCTATGACTGAATACCTTCAACATATTAGTTTCTTACATGATTCACTTAGCAGAGTGCAGCACTTTGTATCAGATACAGACCTTGTTCTCTATACCTTGAATGGACTGAATTCTGAATATGAATCTTTTATTACCACGGTTACTACATTCAAAGCTCTGCCTTCATGGTCTGAATTATATGATATGTTAATTACTCAAGGCCGACGACTTGGAATGCTTTCTTCATCCCAGATGACTCAGGTTGAAGCCATTGCCACTGCCTTTATTGCTGAACAAGGGTGTGGGCATGCTTTTATTACTGACCAAGGGCATGGGTGTGCTTTTATTACTGACCAAGGGCGTGGGCGTGGCAACTATAATGGTGGTCGGGGTAGAGGCCATAATGGAGGAAGAGGAAACTATGGAAAAAATAATAATACTAACAAGTCTACCCAAGGAGTAACTTCTCAATATTTTGGCAGAAGAAATCATACAGCTTGGCAATGTTATCATATTCCAAAAGTGTTTATACCCATGGCACCCAACATGGGAAAATCTGATAATGCATCTAGTAGCCGAGAAAATGTCAGCAATACTCAAGACTCAGCCTGGTTTGTGTCATAGGAGTGATTCTTCACTCTTCTGTATGATTTCTTGTGCCATAGGAGTGATTCTTCATTCTTCTTGTCAGCTGGAAGATAGAGCCCATCTCTCTCATAACCATCACCAAGCCTCTTCCGAGGTTTCTAGTCCAGTAGAATGACATTCTTCTTGGAGAAAATATTCAGAAATTTCTGTAACATAGAGTTGTGCTAGATTTGTTAACAATGATAAGATCTGTGGAATGGATACGATTAGGATCAGTTACAAAGGACAGGGTATGGTTTCCAAAACTCAAGAGCTATCCAAAACTGACCAATCTTCTCGAAATGAGAAAGAAATCATTTCTGCTATCTTCTTCTATAATTCTGCCCAAATCTGTCGTGTAAATCAAGATCCTAAAATCAAGGATCTAAATTGTATAAAGTGACTATAAATATTTGTACTCTCTCTGTCTGGTTATAGAATAGAAGAGGGAGTCCTTGTGTGGTTGTAGGCTGATTTTAGCCGAACCACGTTACACCTGTGTGTTCATCTTTTCTTTTAACTTGGTATCAGAGCCCACAACTGCTTTCACTGTGGTCTTTCGTATCCTGCATCTTTCTAGGGCTACATGCTGCATTCATAGCTGAGTATTCCCATACCTTATTGCTCTATGCTGCAATCAATTCAGTCCGCCTGGAAGACTGCCGTTCCAAGGCAGTGTAGCACGATTTCCTTGCAAAACATGCATTTACATGTATAATTTCAGCCCCACCAAGTAGAATTCTCCTTGCTTTACATATATATATATACCTACCTATATAAATTATTTATAGAAGAAACTATATAACACTTACCAGGGTCTCTCTAACTGTACAGCCCCTGATTTTTTTAGTGTCAGTACCCTAGCTCCTTGGCTTTCTTGATCCTCCAAGCTGCGGATAACAGTCACATGGACCAGTGCCACCTTGCTCTTGATCTTCACCCCAAGATGCAGGAAAAAAAGGGATAGCTTTCACTTTTTCCTAATTTCTAACAGCTGGAACCCTTCCGCTATGGCTGCAGCAAATGGGAACCTGAGGTCTGGGGTTAAATTAGGCCAATACATGGCGAGCAACACCCCCAAATGATTTTTCTCAGGAAGGCTTCTCAGCTGCTCTCAATCATCTTTAGTTTCTTTTAATATTTTTAGTTACCACTTCTACCTTGGTATATATTTGGTATCCCATTCATTTCTTTCCATGACTGCCGCCTTTATGATATAGTTGACAGTTTCAACTATTTTTATCAGTAATTGAATCTACCAATTATAGCCTATACTCTTATTAAAATTTTTGTGATAATAAAGAAAAAGAAAAAGAAAAACGTGGGCATTACAGCAACCGTCCGGTTTGAGCCGGAAGTATTGGTTGGAAGGCGATCAGTTCTTAGAGATGATGTTAGCAACCATCAGTCTGTTTCATCAACTTTCAAAGGTCGTGAGTTATAATGAAAAATTCGGCTTTTGGTATTGTTTTGGCTGCAAGAATGATATGTATAGAGGGATAAAATTTTGATATAGAAAGCATATTTAGGTGGGTGCTTTGTGATGTTAGAGGTGCTTTCCTTCCAGTTTTCACTTTTCACCTGTACAAATCAGACCTTAGGCATGCAATATATTGGATAATATAGATATATAGCCCTCCACGTACGTCATTAAAAGGATCTCAAATGCCCACCTAAGCAAGAAATTAAGTCTAAGGCCACCTACATTCTTTAGAGAGAGCTTCACCGTTGACCTTCAGTGTCGAAAACTCTAGCCGCATCGATTGAAGAAATCGACAAGCGACATTCCATGACAACGCTGGTGGCTAAAGTTCAGTTTCTCCAACTCCACCAACCCCATCTCCTCTTTCTTCTTCTTCAGCCACTTGAATCTGTGGAAGTGGTCAGTGCCCGATATGAGATATGAGATCGAGTTGCTGCACACTTCTCTGGATCCACAAGTATATAGTATCATAGGAAAAAAGATGAAGGTTGGGTTATTTCTGAATTTTTTAATGACGTACTATGTCTATTTTACACTTTTTTATTTTTTCATAACCTTTTTTTACCCTTTTAAAATGTTCCTTTATTACTATAAACAGGGATATTTGGGTCATTATGTACCCATATACACAATTTTTTTACATATAACCTGTTTTGACAATCCGTTTCTACAGGATATATATATATATATATATATATATATATATATATATATATATATATATATATATATATATATATATATATATATAAAATCAATCTTCTTAGTCATCTTTTTTTTACAAGATGTATCTTCTCTATATAGAGTACCTTCTTGGACCGGACACTCTCTCTTTTGCTTTGACTGTTTTATTAATGCAAATCTGTTCGTGTTGGTCCATGTCCACCAGAACTCAGCTGAACGCTCTCCACTCATCATGAGCAACTGTTATCACCCTCTCTCTCTCTCTCTCTCTCTCTCTCTCTCTCTCTCTCTCTGATTTGGCCTGATTTGCTTTTTTATTATGAAAAAGCTCTTAAGGTGGAAAGATTAACGGAAGATGTGGACTTCCAAAGAGTCATGCATGGAATATTCTTCTGTCAGATTTTTCTTTCTTTGACAAGTAGCGAAAACCAGTGTTGTTAGAGGTGCACACCTGCATGAGGTCTCTGTGCATCACCTAGAAGAACGCCTCAAAGCATCTGAGTGATGCATCATTGACCTAATTAAGGTGTGTGGCATGATGACCTAATTAAGGTGTGTAGCATATATATATATCTATATATATATATATATATATATATATATATATATATATATATATATATATATATATATATATATATATATATATATATATATATATATATAATATATATATATATATATATATATATATATATATATATATATATATATATATATATATATATATATATATATACCTGTGTGTGTGTATATTGAAATCGGGCAGCTATTTTTGTGCTCGAATGGTTATTTTGTATCATTAAAAATTGCTGTAAAAGTTGTATTCCATTATTTAAAACCATGGTCAAGCAACTGATCGTTGCAAATGCATCTTTTGATGGATTCGAGGTGACAATCACCTAGAAGATGTTGCTAGGTTGTTGCATTTGAGAACTCACGGAAAACCCGTGTAGGAAAAATCCAGCTACAGCTTGATAGGGAAGGACAGCGACCTTCTAGGGTTGACAGATTTGGAGTTCAAGAAAGCTGTGACATATAGAGAAAAGTCGACGTCATTAATTGTTTTAGAGCTACAAAATAATGGAGACATGCAAAACATGATATAACTTCACAAGAAACGGACCAAGTATTGAGGTCTTTTCATGTATGACTATCAAAGCTAGTGCTATCTGGATGATAAAATCATGAAATATCGGGCCGAGAACGAACTGTACAATTCAAATAGGTTGATTCAAACCAATTTTCACAAGTAAAATGAAAAAAAATGTAAAATAGATGACAAGAAAAAACCAAAGTACAAATTAAGAACAGCAAAGAAACGACAATACATTCTTTGTCTTTCTCCTGGCCTTGCTTGTCTTCAATTTAGTTGGCCCGGGAAAATTTGATTGTTGTTGGTGGTGGCCTTGTTTGTCTTCGATTTAGTTGATGTAGTAGAGCCCATGTATCTCTTTCGTATCCATCACCAAATCCTCCTTCGAGGTTTCTGGAGAAAATAACGTGGCAATCAAGATATTTTGGTTAGTTTGCTAACCAATGGCTATTAGGAAATTTCTGTAACATAGAGCTGTGCTAGATTTGTCAACAGGACTAAAATGTCTAATTCCTTTAAACTGAAGTTGTAGATCCACGTGCAATCTGTATTTGAAGTTGGCATACAGTGGACCATTTGTGAAATCAAAGAAAGACCTTGTTGACAAACAAAAATTGTGCAAAGTTTCAATTGATAACACATTTAATACATGATTAAGAAAAAACTAAATACAATCAATTATCAGACATTCATTATTTTATGCTAGTTCAACCTCCAACCATGGTCTGCAGCAGTTAGAAATGTTGGAATAATCGGAATAGGGTCAGTCACTAATGAAGAGGTCTGAGTGAATTTTTAACTCGGTGCTGCCTCAACTCAAAAACCCAAAAGGTCGATCAAATCTCATAATTTGGGTCAGTCTGGCTAAGGGTGGACCATTTATGAAGTCAAAGAAAGATCTTGTTGACAAAATAAAATTGTGCAAGGTTTCAATTGATAAAACATGTATTACATGGTTAGTAAAAAACTTAATACAATCAATTATCAGACACTTCATTATTTTATAATACTTCATTATTTTATCATCCAGCTATCTTTAGCTAGTTCCACCTCCAACCATGGTCAGCGGCAGCAAGAGTTAGAAATGTTGGGGTTAGGGGCACTTTTTTAAACAATCTTATACCTATAGGGTCACTGATGTATATAAGTACGCAAATAGCTGAAAGCGTACGTAAAAATGAAAGTAAAGAAAATTTTATAAGATCATGTGGGCAACTGCCCACACAAGCACACGTGTGACTCTAACCCTAAATCTAGTTGCATCTCTATTTTTTGTACTTCGATGCATTTCATGGGACCTCCAAATCAAAATACAGTTCCTATAAAATTTGAAATATCATAAAAAAACTGTGTATTTTTTTATGAATTATCGAATTGTTCACACTGACAAATGCAAATTTAAAATAAATAGCAAATTAACTAGATTACTTATTTGATGATTGAATGCAATGGGGAACCTTCAACAATATATATTTATTTGGGTAATAGTAAAAATCAATCCATTCTACAGACCATTCGTTTCTAACAAGTGTTTATAACAATCGGAATCAGAACCGAAACCCAAAGCAAAATAACCTGCAGGCTGTCGGTAAGATAAATGATTATACAATATTTAAAAAAGCAAGTGAAAAAATAGAAACGAAGAAATCTTAAAAGTATTTAAAGCCAAATAAATAACAACACGTGCCACCAGACAGCGGCCACTGAATAGAACAAGTTTGCCATACAAATTCAAATTTACTTAAATTAATTCAGGCCAATTTTTGGATGACATTCTAGTGGACCTCTTGTTTGTGGAGAAAACCCTTCTTTGTTACTGGTGAGTGGCCGCCTGCATGCTTGCATCATGGGCAGAAGCCCCATTCCTTCTTCTTACCAGCTCCTTTAATTTGGGAGTAGCACTTGCCACCCTCCATAATTCAGGGGAGTAACATTCATGGGAATTGAATTGACCACCTGACTCTCACCAGCCCCTCAACTCGACCAGCAGTTACGATATGCTCCTCAAAGTAACCCTCTTTCTGTTTGACCCTGTAACTCTTTGATCACTAATGCTATGCTTCTCGAGGTAAAGTCTTTTGACTAATGTGCGCTGAGGCTTTTACTTTCTCTTAGATAACAATATTCTGTTTTTAAAAATACAGAATATAAAAGCACCATATTCTTTTTTCAAGAAAGGTAACTGCGTTTCAATTAATGCCTTCTTTATAGCAAAAAATTAATCTTCTAATGGATTTAAACACTAAGCAACTACTATATGTTCTGAATTTTAGCTACACATGCACTCGTTTAATATTCGTCAGTGATCCCAAAATTCGTTCCAAACATGTGTCAGGGACTCGAAAATATATCGATAGCTAGTACACTATGCATGCTACAACAGCCATCATTGTAGATGGAGGGTTAGAGTCGTTGGTTGCATAATTAAAAGACATTGAGAAGTTAAGCAACATACCTAACCGTCACAGAACACATTATGTAAAGCGATGACCGAAAATTCCGTGTAGGCACATTCCATGGCCATTATGCTAACTTAAAGCAACTAATGTCTTAACAAACACAACTAATACACGATGGCCATTTTCAATGGTAATAGTTTGGGCAACGGGACTTGTGGTGGTGGAGCTTTGACAGTCACGATTACTTATTAGCACAGAACTGCGAGTATTAGCAACTGTTAAAGCCGTAGCTAATGTTCATACTTGCCCAGTCATATATAAGTTAAGCTTTAAGCTTAAGAGGAAGGGAAAACATCTTTAAAGCTAAACACATATATATTTATGCAACATGGAAAAGTAACATCATCGTCTACATGACACTCAGACATTCCACTAACATAAAACATAAGCAGCATCCAATGCTGCCAATTGTAAACCAGTACAGAGAACCACGGAGATCATCATGAAAGATATATATATATATATATATATATATATATATATATATATATATATATATATATATACATACATATATATGCCTTTAGCCCTGGGTACAATCAGTTGGTGCAAAAGAAAGCAGCCCCTTCCCCAAATCATACTTGACATGCATGTTCTGCTGCGCAATGTTTCCGAAGATGGGCATCTCTCGTCTTTAATGGTTAAGCAGGTGATTCCACTTCCAAACATCCCAAAGATATTTGAAGGTGGCAGCTTCCAGTCTGCATTGACGAAATGAAAGGTCATCTCCGGCAACCCTTCATATGGATCACCATTATTCTCTACATGGTAACACAGCAAATCTTGCTTAGATGATAGAAGCATTCATGGTTTATGACATTAGCCACCGCATTTGCCACTTGATCATACACATCTTTGGCAAGATAAGTCAGCATGGTACCCGCATCTATGACGATCGACCTGGCATCTCCCAACAATGGAGTCATCTGTGCAACACCAAATTGTATGTTGAGTCTGGTGTTCCCGATGCTTATGCCAATCAGGTTGAGCACATAATCTGTGCTACCTGGTGCCATCGGCGTCTCTTGAACCTCTTCCTTGCCTGAAAACTCTGCGTCCTTGCTGAATTTGATGAATTTGAGCTGTCCCATGGAATTGTTTTCATTGATATAGGGAGGAAGACAATAAGCAAATTTCTTATGAATAAAAGAGCCAATCTGATTAACAAGTGAGAGAGGACCACAGCCGAGGCCAACAAGGCCAGTAACTTTAGGGAAGGCAGTATTAGGTTTGCCTTCCTATGAACACAACCAAAGACAATTCCTGTAAACTTGATGGTGCCAGCACCATCGTCAAACAAGAGTGTCTCGGTGGCCAGTATCCCTTCTATGAAGGATTCATCAACATAGGAATATATGAAACAGCAACGTTGGTCGCTGGTGCAACCATACTGGGGCAATTCCTTGCAAGAGCTGGCGAAGCAGCTCTGGCTCTTGTTGGTGGACGACTGAAGTGGATCAAACATTGGTGTTTGGATGGAGCAGTTGTCACAAGGGCAGCATGTTGTCCATATGAGGTCGCTACCAGTGTCCATAATGGCCCAGTACAGGCTGGATGGGGTACCTAGCGAGATTTTGACGAGAAACTCACTGGGACCGCCTGCTCAGCTCGCTGGAGATCATGCTGGTGGAATTGGCGAATCATGAAGCAATTTGGCGGGAGCGCAACATGGAGCGCAGAACTGCCTGCTCAGCTCGCTACCAACATAGAGAGGTGACAGAGATGAGTCTTGATGAATGAGATCTATAGAGAAGCCGAGAGGTTTGGAACCGAAGATGGTGGTAGGGTTAGGCAGCACTGCAAGTAGGAGGCGGAATGCTGAGGAGGAAAAGAAGGCAGCCATGGTAAGCGCTAAAAGGCTGCTGTATTAAGGAGAAATGTGTTGATATTTATAATGGAAGTCATAGTTAAGGTCGCCGCTGATGAAGGGAAGGATTTGGATTTGGAAATTATGAAAAAAAAAAAAAAAACATGTGGCTGAACTGAGTTACATATTCCTTTGTGTAACCAGTAACCATCACAATGGAGAAAAGTGGTAGCATCTTCCAGTGGTTAAGCTTAGGTATATCTCGTAGTGCTTGGTTGGAGTTCCACAATGGTTAACCATCATTTCACTTGGTACAATCCAGTTCTGAATATTAGTCTTGAAGACTTTCCAATCACAAACATTTGAAGACTTTCAAACACAAAAAGAAGGTCGCAGACACTTTAACGTATTACCTAAGGTGACCGCAATAACTGTTGAATACGTTGGAAGAAGAGATTGTCCTAGTGGTGATTGAAAATTTTTTTTATTAGTGTTGCCTTGGTAAGGCATCAAGGGTGGACCCAAGGGAGGCTCGCATGGACCTGGCCCCACCTCAAATTTTTTTTAAAAAAAAATTATATATAAATTTTAAGAAATTTCACTTGTTCTATATAAAAATTTTGAAAAATGATATTTTGACCTCAGTCAAAATTTAGAAACTTTAATTCAGCCCTTCTCATGAAAATTTTTGAATCTATTCCTGTAACCGATGGTAATCCCTGCTCCAAAACCTATCCATTGACCTCTTTAGACTGTGAACCTTGAAGTGGTTGAAAATGAAAATCGTTCTCCCACACTATCTCTCTCTATACACATATACACAAATGTCTTTCCACCCCAGAGACTCATGCAGTGAGGGTTTGCAGGTATGCTATGGCCATTTTGGCCATATCATTCTTCATTATTCAATGTTACTCTACTCGTTCATAAGGACTATTTGATTCATTATAATGAATGGATGAGAGAAAACTAAAGAAAAAATGTGATGAGTATTTTTGTCATCTAGTATTAGTTTATACTTTTTCTTCTCCTCATCTTTCTCTCAACCGTAAAGTTAAGTTGGTGAATGTGAATATATATATATATATATATATATATATATATATATATATATATATATATATATATAAGTTCAAATCTATTGAATGCTGGATGTTGACTGGTCCTTAAAAATTAAAAACCTGTCATTAAAAAAGTAGCAACGATTTATCTTGTCGTAATAGTTCATAATGATTTTACCAACTATGTATCACAGTTCCAAGCTTTCCATTTTACTCATCTGATAACATTATCTAGCATGTTTGAATTATATATATATATATATATATATATATATATATATATATATATATATATATATATATATATATATATATATACATACATACATATTAGCAGTAATTGATATATATATATATATATACATATTAGCAGTGATTGGCAGGCGTTACATGGCTACTAACAATATTTTATATTATCAAAGTATTGCATTTAGTAGCGATGTTTATTCACTCTCAAGACTGTAAAAGGTTTCTTGTTTGCGTTAAAGTTGGACTTGCTTTTCATTTTTAACTCAAAATTTCAAACCATCAAATGCCCCCTAAAAGAGCGGTTGACCTTTTGTTTGCTCGTGGCCATTCTCTCGGGCCAGGCTATCTATAATAGCGTGTAGACAACTTTTGACATCATTCTCCTTCTCTTTTTTGCTTCTATATATTATTGGTTAAGTGCTGTTCTTTATAATTTGATGCTTTCTTTTCATCTATTTTATAATATATTTTTTTCATTTTATCTGTGAAAATTGGTTTGAATCAACCTATTTAAATCATACCAGCTTGTTCGCCTGAATGATGAAATAACAATAGGCAAAGTTTAATATTTTACAAATAAACTTGTCCTGACCCCTTTCCTAAAAAATAACATAACGTACGTAGGACTCTAATTTTAGATGAGCAGGAGGTCTCCCCTTACCCTCAAGGCCACGGCCGCATAGATGCCTCTGAATGGGGCCAAATATCCATCAACTAGCATAGTGCTTCCACTTCAGTTGCAGTATAGAAGTGTGACACCAACTTAATTGGATATCTTCTAGCCCAACCAGCTAAAAATGTTGAGAAATCGATCGACTGGATTTTCATAAAAAACGTTGCTTTTTCTTGAGTGTGGGCGTCCAACTTGATTAAATAGGTACTTTTTCTTGAAGACATTTAAGAATTAGGTTTGGAATGATTTTAATAAATAATTGATTAAAAAACAACAACAATTGACTAGATTTTGAAGCAAAACCGAACACCGTTACCACCAGTAGATTTTTCTCAAAATCTAGGCAAAAATTGAAATTTCTAGCATTAAATCGGTCAATTCTTGGTTGGTTTATCTCTATTTAGGTATGATCTCTGGTATTTTAGAACCAAGTGTCTTGAGTTTTGAGTTGATTTTGTCCAGAAATTTCTTTTTCTACAATTTCTTGATCTACCCATTCCTTTCTCAACTCCAAGCAATCTTTTCCGTTGCAGGAAAGAGATCCTGGGCAATTCTGTATAGTCACTTGCGCTTGGTTAGACTTCTGCTAAGCATTCCCCATTTCGTCTAGGTTGTTCTTATTATGAAAATTTTTTGAGTGTCCCTGCTGCCAAATGACTCTTTAACAATATTGGAGCCACATTGCAGATTTTGTAAGCAATTTCCCTTCCCAGTCATTGATATTTTTTTTAAAAAAAAATTAGATAACTTAAGTTTGAAAATTAGACTAATACTGCCCCTTAGCTAGAAATTTTTAGCCTTGCCACTACCCCTTTAGGGTTCTCTTTTTCTTCAGCTTGTTCTCTCGCTGAAAACCATTTTGGTGATTTTTGGACTCCGCTTAGTTTGAAGGCATGAAGCATAGACTCTCCATCCAACATACACCAAACTCCATAAGTTAGTGATGTACTCCATATTTTGGTGATTGATTATAACCTTGCTTAGATTATCTTGCAATCAAGTTGAGTTATCATGTTCTAAGTTTAACAATGTAAATTGCACTGCATGAACTTCCGGCAGCCGCTGCTTGTGACATCAAATAGGTTTTTTGCACTCGGAAACTGCCAAGGGAGCCACTCGTTCTATTCATGAGATATCAAATAGGTAACTAAATATATCAATGACAGTAATTAATCCACTGTCTATGTCATAATTTATAGACACCAAGGTTGGAACATTTTGCCAGGGGGACTTGCAGTGGCTTGTGATGTAACAAGTTCTTTTGTCAACAAGGTGTACCAAATAAAAGAAAAGCGCATATGGATAAAAATGCACACCACGTTTGGCTCGGTTAATTGAAAAGAACTTTTTGTCTTACCGCAGAGTTCAGTTGGTTGATGATGTAACATGACCAAAACTTATTTAATTTTTTTACATAAAACTAATTTTTCCATTTGAAAGAAAGAATTGAGCAGTTGGATTTGGCCGCCTTAAGCTGTATATTAAGAGAGTTAATAACCCACAAAGGGTTGACTTTTTATCATGTTCATTTTGATGTGCAGGCAGATGTTGAAGTGTCTTTCCAAGTGGACGATTTGAACAAGGCAGAGGTGCTGGACGATCCAAACCTGCTGGTAAACCCACAACGGATATGCAGCGAGAAAGGTGCTGCTGTTAAGGGTGCGGTCGGCCCGTTTGGCCTCTTGGTTTTCGCCTCCCAGGACTTGCAAAAGCAAACTGCTGTTTTCTTCTGCGTCTTCAAGCGCCCAAACAGCAACCACCTTGTTGTCGTCATGCGCAGCAATCAAAGCAAGTAAGTTTTCCAGCGTCCACACACACACACACACACACACACATATATATATATATATATATTATCGACCCTCTACATTTTTAGTAAGCGAGAGGTTAACAGAACTTGGTTAGTATGATTAATGACAAAAATGTCTCCATTTTTATAAAAAGAAAAAGAAAGTCTCTGTAAAAACAAAAATAAAAATCTGAAAAATGAAAAAAACTTAAAAAGACATTTTTTGAACAATTTCAAAAACACCTCTTTCTTTTATTGCATACAATTCTTTTTTTATCAGGTTGCTGGGGATTGCATGCAACTTTTTGTGTTTCTGCACCCTTCTCCACAATCCAAGCGAAGTTAGGTAATAACGTTTGAATATTCTTGTGTTGAAGATTTCCAATCACAAATTGAACAATAACAGAGACACCTAAATGTATTCCTTAGTTAACCACAGAGACATCTTATTGAAACTAAGTGTGGGTTGGTGTGCACCATTGCTTATAGCAATCAGTCAAAATTATATAGTGATGATGCTGGACCCAGTTACAGTCACATCATAGTGCCCACATCAGACCCAGGTCGGTGACTCACGTACCCTTCAGCCAAAAAGTCTTGGCTCTGCCACTAAGAAGGGGCTGAAATCAGTCCTGAATATTCAAGGGATTCAAATAAAAATTGGCTTATTTTATCTCTTTGAACTGGCATTTGCGTTCAATTAAGACGAATCTCTATCGCTAGATGATTATTTTTTTGTTTGGTGTTGATAAAAACCATTGAAAAAGATGAACTTTATAATATAGGGTAACATATTGTAAGCAAATTGTAAATTTATTTTTGTAATTTGTTATCAATTAAAAAATCAAGAAAATGTAATACTCAAACTCATTTTGATTCATTGTCTACGACCCCTCCAAGTGGAATGTCCTCATCGGCATATGCAGTCTCCCTTCTTCAATGTTCAAAAGGAGTAGGCCACAATGAACCTCCATCCTTTCACCTCAAACTCCTGAGATGATCACTGCTGCTCAGAGCGTTGTTGTCAAAATTCAAAAGAAATTGCAAATTCCAATGAATGGCTACTAATGGTGCTAGGGTCACTCTCAAAAAGCATGTTTTTTCTTCCAGCAGCTACAATTCCTCAACTGTTCACTTCAAGCCTTCCAAGATAGTCTAGCAAATTGAAATATTCATCTCCAAAATATTTTTATGGCACGATGAATGACAACTACGAGTGCCATGTGATGGAACACGAAGAGGTAATCTGTAACTCAAGGTGGTCTGCAGTGGCAGAGTGACATTATAACTGGTGTGGCAATTACCCACACCAGCCTACAAATTTTGCTTTATTTACATACATAAACATAATTGATGTTTAGTTTTTTTTTTTTCGTATGAGTGCCCTTCAAGTTTAAAATTTAAACTTAGAGTCCCTTCAATAGAAATTTCAAGCTTTACTAGTGGTGGTCTCACTATATATTAGTTTCTTTCACATGAAGAACTGGACGTTACTTGTTAAATGATAGCATGACGTTTTCAACTTGCAATCAAACTTGGAAATCATTTATGAGAAGCAAGTATGAATGGTAAGAAATAATTTACGGAAACCATTATTATATCTTATCAAGTTATCTAAGGATCCCCATTAATATGAAGTAAGAAATCAATCGATTTCTCGGATGATGACCGTTACACATGCTAAGGGTGGCATAGATCTGAGGTCATAAACATTTTTTGTTTGCTTGTTCTTTTACACTCATAAGTCCTCTATTGCTAAAGTTTATCTTATCTTTCATTTTTAATTTTTAAAGTGATAAATTATTTAAGTCATATAAGGAAAACATATATATATATATATATATATATATATATATATATATATATATATATATATATATATGTATGTATATATATAATAAATGTTATGCTACATATAAAATAGATTTATAAAAATTGACATGCGACCCTTGGAATCCAGTCATATAACTGAATCAAAAATATTTTACTTGGATAATAAGTTCTAGAGCTTTTGGGGTATTATTGTAAACCAACTTAAATTCTTTCTTTTCCTTTATGTAGTCTAAACAAACATGGTTTGAACAATTCCTTTCCTTTCTATGCTAATAATGATTTGCTTCCTTCCATTTTCTTTCTTCTCCTTTCCTTCCCAATTCCTTTCTTTGTCTTTCCACTCTTTTTCTTTTTATCCTTCTTACTCTCCATCCAAACAGGCGACAGAATAGGTCAACGAAAAATTTATTTAACAACAATGAAAAGATAAGGCCATGGGATTGCGTTGCCTCAAGCCTTTCTAAGAGCCAGCACCGTTGAAATGACCTTATATAAGAAGTTACGTGGGGAAATAGGTCACTACTGGAGTCCACTTGTAGCTCCTTTTATCTTGAGAATCAGAACAATCACACTGTTGTTAAAATTCTTCGCCATTCTTCATTATGTCATGACTGATTACTCCTCGGAACTGTTGAAAAAAGGACCTGAAGGATCCATTACGTCCTGAATCACTCTCCGCTTTCGTAGTAAAGTTGCATACTTCTTTTGTTAAAACAGGTCTTAGGAGGAAAGTATTTATTGGTCTGGCCCTTGGGTCAAAAGGCTGCCGTAGGCCCGACTCAATATGGGCTGGGTACCAAAATACTCATTTGGTACTCGGCTCAGTGCTCACCCTTTTGTACAACCCGATAATTTAAAAAAATAAGCCATCTATGAGGCCAATTGTATTTTTGTGTCTTTTGTCTTTGAGCTTAACAGGTTGACGATTGTTTAATCCATGTTCCATGTCCTATAAAACTACTTATTTCCTATCAAATTACTTGGGGGTGCTAGGTAAACTCCTCTCTCTCACACTCGCCAGCACGGGCTACTATTTAAAATAAGAATAAAACATGTAATTTCCATCTCTTTCCCTCTCTCCCTCCCTCCCTCTCTCCCTCTATCTCTCTCTCTACATGCAAGAGAACTCAAAAGGCATGGAGCTGTTACTTTGTTTCTTTCTTGTACCACACTTTCACTTTCAGTTGTAGACAAGTCAAAAAAGAGAGGAACCACCCTGTGGAACAGAAGCCATTAATTTACATGATATGACAGTTCTATCATCGTTGATATTAAAGTTGCAGACTTGGTGGCAGAGACGCATACGTAGAGGTGGAATAAAAAGGTTTGAAACAAAATACTTATGTGAAGTTGGAAGAATGTGTTTCCGCTAGCAATAATGGCCATGGATGAACATGAATTATGAGCCATGACAAGAAGAAAAAATCCAAATCTGTTAAGAATCAATTAACGTCTTTTTTATATGATTCACCAAGTGCTAAATATGACTCTTCAAGCAGAAGAACAAGTTTCACAACTTTTCATCCTTTTTTATGTAGGAATGCTCTTATATCATCGACTTCAACACAAATCAGCATCACCACAAAAGCATATAGAAAACTGATATGCTAATGAAACCACATGTGAAAGACGCCCTGCCTTGATCGGCCAACTTTCCATCCCTATTTTATAGTATTCACCGTACCTACACCACGGTCCTCATGAACGTTTAGGGTCGTCGATCGTCACTACCTATTTCGGGAAGGAATTCCCATCTTTCTGTTTGCTCTCTCTCCCTCTCTCTAGACATGCAAAAGAACTCAAACGGCATGAAGCTGTCACTTAATTTCTTCCTTCCACCACACTTTCACCTTTAGTGGAGAAGTCAAAAAATAGGGGAACCACCTTGTTGAATAAAATCAATTAATTAACATGATAGGACTTTTCTCAATATTTTTTGTTACAAAAGAGATAGCAATGCCATTGAAAATTTTATATATATATATATATATATATATATATGTTTATATAGTTATGCACACACACACACACATATACATATATTCTGTGTGTGTATGTGTATAACTAATAATAGATAATGAAAACACACATCACTCTTTTCTTCTTATTTTTCTCCTAACTATCTATCAAGTTAAATCGGACAACCGTAATTAGTTGGCTGGATAACTATGAAAAGTCTGTTCAATTTTTTTACATATATATATATATATATACATATTACTTGGGTCACAAACAAAAACCAACAGACCTCTTACATTTGTGCTAAAAAGTGTTTTGAACAAAATGTGAAACCCTTAATGTGTTCATTATAAACACTAATTTAATCTAAATAATATTTAAGTTCAAATTACTATTATAAAAAAAGTGTTTTTTTCTACTATTCAAATTTTGATGTTGTAAGAGCCATTCGTTTATCACGGTATATTAATAAAATAAAAAATAAGTAACTTAATATATGTTTATCAGCAAATATATTTTAAGATAGTGCTAAATTACAAAAAAAAGGAATTTTAATTGGCCTGGCTTTGTCCGGTACCTAAGTGGTATGTTCTTTTAACAACTTATATGTATAAATATACATATGCACACAGACCCACACACACACACATGCACGAGAGAGAGAGAGAGAGAGAGAGAGAGTATTAACTTACAAGATAGGACTTTTCTCAATATTTTTTGTTATAAAAGAGATAGCAATGTCATTGAAAATTTTATATATATATATATATACTCTGTGTGTATGTGTGTGTATAACTAAAATAGATAATGAAAACAGACATCACTCTTTTCTTCTTATTTTTCTCCTAACTATCTATCAAGTTAAATCGGACAACCGTGATCAGTTGGCTGGATAACTATGAAAAGCCAGTACATTTTATATATATATTTATATACATACATATTACTTGGGTCACAAACAAAAACCAACAGACCTCTTACATTTGTGCTAAAAAGTGTTTTGAACAAAATGTGAATCCCTTAATGTGTTCATTTAAACACTAATTTAATCTAAATAATATTTAAGTTCAAATTACTATTATAAAAAAAGTGTTTTTTTCTACTATTCAAATTTTGATGTTGTAAGAGCCATTCGTTTATCACGGTATATTAATAAAATAAAAAATAAGTAACTTAATATATGTTTATCAGCAAATATATTTTAAGATAGTGCTAAATTACAAAAAAAAGGAATTTTAATAGGCCTGGCTTTGTCCCTTACCTAAGTGGTATGTTCTTTTATCAACTTATATGTATAAATATACATATGCACACAGACCCACACATACACACATGCACGAGAGAGAGAGAGAGAGAGTATTAATTTACATGATAGGACTTTTCTCAATATTTTTTGTTATAAAAGAGATAGCAATGTCATTGAAAATTTTATATATATATATATACTCTGTGTGTATGTATGTGTATAACTAAAATAGATAATGAAGACAGACATCACTCTTTTCTTCTTATTTTTCTCCTAACTATCTATCAAGTTAGATCGGACAACCGTGATCAGTTGGCTGGATAACTATGAAAAGCCAGTTCATTTTATATATATATATATTACTTGGGTCACAAACAAAAACCAACAGACCTCTTACATTTGTGCTAAAAAGTGTTTTGAACAAAATGTGAATCCCTTAATGTGTTCATTATAAACACTAATTTAATCTAAATAATGTTTAAGTTCAAATTACTTTTATAAAAAAAAGTACTTTTTTCTACTATTCAAATTTTGATGTTGTAAGAGCCATTCCTTTATTACAGTATATTAATAAAATAAAAAATAAGTAACTTAATATATGTTTATCACCAAATATATTTTAAGATAGTGCTAAATTACAAAAAAAAGGAATTTTAATAGGCCTGGATTTGTCCCTTACCTAAGTGGTATGTTCTTTTATCAACTTATATGCATAAATATATATATGCACACAGACACACACATGCACGAGAGAGAGAGAGAGAGAGAGAGAGAGAGAGAGAGAGCTTGTATTAAATGAAACTAAAAACATCCAAAGAGTAATGGATGCCATAGTGCAACCTAAAAAAAGGACTAAACAGTAGAGAAGAAGCAAGGAACCAATCCGACAGCCAAAAAGCCTTCACGATAGCTAAACAGCTCCATTTGGAGGGTTTGCATGAATGGTGGAAATCAAAACGTGCGTTATGAAAGAAGACTTCATTGCAAATTTTCCAAATCTTTCACCAGAAGATACATAACCATGTGTGCCAAAGAAGTCGTCGTCACTTAGACTTGCGAAGGGCCGGCGGTCCAAGTAGAAGATCAGTAAAAGATGGCAGATGGATATACAACTTCAGTAAAAGGAATCGGACATTTGCTTCTTGTTAACAAATACCGCACAGCTCTATGTTACAGAAATTTCCGAATAGTGTACTATCAGTTAGCAAACAAACCAAAATATCTTAATTGCCACGTTATTTTCTCAAAGGAGAAGGTCATTCTGCTGGAGCAGAAACCCCGGAGGAGGATTTGGTGAAGGATACGAAAGAGATGCATGGCCTCTACTACATCAACTAAAATGAAGGCAATGCCACCACCAACAACAACCAAAGTCTCTAGGGCCAACTAAAGTGAAGACAAACAAGGCCACCACCAACAACAACCAAATTCTCTCGGGCCAACTAAATTGAGGACAAACAAGGCCAGGAGAAAGACAATTGTCGTTCCTTTTTCTTTCTCCTCCTCTTTTTGCTTCTATTGTCTTTGCTGTCCAGTGGCAGAGCACATTGCTCCCAAATGATAACCTAGGTTATATTATCTTGCAATCGAATTATCATGTTCTAATTGTTCTGCATGCCCCTCCTGCAGCCACTGCTTGTGATATCAAGTAGGTAATTTTTTGCTGGGAAACTACCGAGGAAACCTCTCGCTTTATTGAAATATCAAATAGGTAATTAAATAAATAATTGAAAGTAATTAATTCACTGTCTATGTCACTAATTTCTAGACACCAGCTAACATTGTAACATTTTTCCAGCTAGTCAAAAATTATATTGCGATAAAGCTGGACTCAGTTCCGATCACATCATAGTGCCCACATGGGCACCATCAAACTCCGGTGACTCGAGTGATGTTCAGTCAAAAATTTTGGTACTGCGCGAGAGTTGAGTTTACAAGTTGACGGGTTAGCGCGAGCTTATCCATGTAGTGAGAAAATCAATTTTCTCAAAGATCAAGGCAACTTTCGTGCTTTGGTGGGCCATTACAGATCCTTTGATGGGATTTTTCATATGATCCAATCAGGTCTACTGGAAACTGGAAGCATGTCATCGTCGTTTAGGTAGCGTTTGATGGCCTGAAAATCTGGAATTGGAAATATATTTCCTGAAAAAAAAAGGAATGGGAAAAATCTTTTCGATTCCCATTTTGATGTCTATGTGATGACTGAGAAATATATTTCCAGAAATATATATCTGTGTTTGATGACAAAGAAATATATTTCCAGATTTCCAAAAAATTATTTCTTAGTTTGATAATAAGAAAACATATTTCCAAATTTACATAATCTTGCGAACAACCCGACAACATTTTCCAAGCGAAAGCAGATGTCTCAAGTTATTTTCGTCGGAGCAAAAAGGAATACATGGAAGTTGGCGCAACATGATCCTGACATGGATATCCATGGGGCAGAGGATTTCCATAACAAAGAGAATGTTCTCCTGTAGGAAAAGGAGCCTACAGAGGAGTTGCCAATTGCCATCAAATGAAGTTTACGGTTGGAATCTTAGAGGCCTTGCTACTGTAACAGCCTAGAGAGATTTTGGCAATTGGGTGAGATCTCATCAACAGCCCAAACATTATGTGAAGCCGAATTTTTCATTATAGCTGGCCACCTTTGAAAGTCGATCAAACAAACTGATGGTCGCTAACATCATCTCTAAAAACTGATCGCCTTCTAACCAATACTTCCAGCACAAACCGGACTGTTGCCTGCAACTGTCATATGAATATTGGGCATTAGTGCACAAAACAATTCAGCCCAAAGAATTAAAATATTTATGAATGTCCCTCAAAATTGGGTCTGATTCAAGAAACTTTATTTATAGTGTTTCATGAATCTATCCTAAATTTTGAAAGGATTTATGACACATTCAAAAAATGTTCATGTAGCCAAACGATCCCTGAAAGCCTCAGGATAGTGTGGTTCTGCAGGCTTAGTCAAGACGTCAAGTTTTTTTCTTGGGAAAACTGGGGGTATTGCGGACATCATGTTTGGCCTGTCCTGACAGGTCAAACACCAAGGCGGCAGCAGATCCAAGAAACTAAGTTGGGTCCTTTGATTGTCCAACCATGCTTGCTTTTTAGTTAAACATTTGTCCTGACCCACCAATTGCTCTATTTGATGTTTCTTATTTGCTTTCTATGTGAGCATATTCCCAACCTCATGACCCCCAGGTTCCTACAAAATAACACAATTTATAAATGTCTATAGATGATCGTAGACACACACACACACACACACACACATATATATATATATATATATATATATATATAGTTTGTGCTTCTCAGGGTTGATTATCTATTACTCAATAATGAAATAAATACATATCAAATGGGTGTTTGATGACTTTGAATTTTGATTCTAGCTAGAATTAAAATTCCACCCAAAATTCGAATTTGAAATGAAAATTAGAGTTTTATTTTTCCTTTGTGTTTCATATTCTAAAATTTTGATTTCAGAATTTTGAATGATGTGTTTGATAAAGCATGAATTAAAATTATAGACTTGATGAATTAAAATCATTCTGACATATGCCCTAAGGTACAATAAAATTCCTGAATTTTGAGTTGAGAATGAGCCTATATAATCAAAATTCTTTGTTTTGATAAAACAATTCACATTTTGTTAAAAGTGAAAAGTAAAATTCAATAATTCCACAATTTCGGCATCATCAAATACAATAGAGAGCCTGAGTTCAGTCATTAATGAAGAGGTCTGAGTGAATTTTTAACTCGGTTCTGCCTCAACTCAAAAAACCAAAAGGTCGATCGAATGTCATAATTCGGGTCAGTCTGGCTAAGGGTGGACCATTTGTGAAATGAAAGAAAGACCTTGTTGACAAACAAAAATTGTGCAAAGTTTCAATTGATAACACATGTATTACATGATTAAGAAAAAACTAAGTACAATCAATTATCAGACATTCATTATTTTATGCTAGTTCCACCCAGTGTCACACAAGAAGCGTCTTTTTCCACAAAGATGTGTGTAATAGGCCAAAAATATCTCAGCCATGTTAAACGTTAAAAAGATGTGTCTTTTTCAAAAAAATGTCAGAAAATAAAAAACATGAATAAAACGCGTATTATACTCATATTATATGCATTTTATTTTTACAATTTTTTACTTTTTTATAATTTTTAACATTTATTAAATATTTTAAATTTTAAAAAATTTTGCTGAGATTTTTCCATTTTAATCCCAAGATATACAACTTTGTCATATTATACCCGTTTTTTACATCGCCATATAATATCCATACACGTTTTTTGTGACAATGGTTTCACCTCCAACTACGGTCTGGGGCAGTTAGAAATGTTGAGGTTAGGGGCACTAATTTAAAGAATCTCATACCTATAGGGTCACTGATGTATATAAGTACGCAAATAGTTGAAAGCGTACGTAAAAGTGAAAGTAAAGAAAATTTTATAGGACCATGTGGGCAACCGCCCACACAAGCACACGTGTGATGCTGCCAAAGACTCTAGTCACATCTCTATTTTTTGTACTTTGATGCATCTCTAGTAGACTGTGTTCTGAAATGGATGACATTCTAGTGGACCTCTTGTTTGTGGAGAAAACCCTTCTTTGTTACTGGCGAGAGGCAGTGAACCCACCGCCTGCATGCATGCATCATGGGCAGAAGCCCCATTCCTTCTTCTTACCTCTGGGTCTAGAGAAATGTAACCACGTGATTACTTCCTTTAATTTGGGAGTAGCACTTGCCACCCTCCATAATGCAGGGGAGTAACATTCATGGGATATGAATTGACCACCTGACTCGCACCAGCCCTTCAACTCGACCAGCAGTTACGATATGCTCCTCAAAGTAACCCTCTTTTTGTTTGAACCTGTAACTGTTTGATCACTTACGCTATGATTCTCGAGGTAAAGTCTCTTGACTAACGTGCGCTGAGGCTTTTACTTTCTCTTAGATAACAATATTCTGTTTTTAAAAATACAAAATATAAAAGCACCATATTCTTTTTTCAAGAAAGGTAACTGTGTTTCAATTAATGCCTTCTTTATAACAAAAAAATTAATCTTCTAATGGATTTAAACACTAAGCAAGTACTATATGTTCTGAATTTTAGCTACACATGCACTCGTTTAATATTCATCAGTGATCCCAAAATTCGTTCCAAACATGTGCGAGGGACTCGAAAATATGTCGCTAGCTAGTACACTATGCATGCTACAACAGCCATCATTGTACATCGAGGGTTAAAGTCGTTAGTTGCATAAAAGACATTGAGAAGTTAAGCAATGTATATAACCGTCAATGAACACATTATGTAATGCGACCGAAAATTCCGTGTAGGGACATTCCGTGGCCATTGTGCTAACTTAAAGCAACTAATGTCTTAATAAACACAACTAATACGCGATGGCCATTTTCAATGGTAATAGTTTGGGCAACGGGACTTGTGGTGGTGGAGCTTTGACCATCACGATTACTTATTAGCACAGAACTGCGAGTATTACCGACTGTTAAAGCCGTAGCTAATGTTCATACTTGCCCAGTCATATCTAAGTTAAGCTTTAAGCTTAAAAGGAAGGGAAAGCATCTTTAGAGCTAAACACATATATATTTATTCAACATGGAAAAGTAACATCATCGACTACATGACACTCAGATATTCCACTAACATAAAACATAAGCAGCGTCCAATGCTGCCAATTGTAGACCAGTACAGAGAACTACGGAGATCATCACGAAATATATATATATATATATATATATATATATATATATATATATATATATATATATATATATATATATATATATATATATATATATATTAGCCCTAGGTACATTAAGCTGGTGCAAAAGAAAGCAGCCCCTTTCCCAGATCATACTTCACATGCAAGTTCTGCTGGGCAACATTCCCGAAGATGGGCATCTCTCCGTCTTTAATGACTAAGCAGGTGATTCCACTCTCAACCATCCTAAAGATATTTGAAGGTGGCAGGTTCCAGTCTGCATTGGCGAAATGGAAGGTCATCTCTGGCAACCCTTCATATGGATCACCATTATTCACTACATGGTAACACAGCAAATCTTGCCCTGGAGGATAGAAGCATTCATGATTTATGACTTTAGCCACTTTATTTGCCACTTGCTCATACACATCTTTGGCAAGAAAATAAGGGTGGTGCCCGAGTCTATAATGATCGATCTAGCATCTCCCAACAATGCACTCATCTGTGCACCACCAAATTGTATGTTGAGTCTGCTGTTCCCGATGCTTATGTCAATTAGGTTGCAATTAGGTTGAGCACATAATACGTGCCTTGAGAAACACCTGGTGCCATCGGTGTCTCTTGAACCTCTTCCTTGTCTGAAAACCCTGCATCCTTGCCCAATTTGAGCTGTCCCATGGAATTGTTTTCATTGCTATAGGGAGGAAGACAGTAAGCAAATTTCATATCAATAGAAGAGCCAATCTCATTTACAAGCAACAGAGGACCACCGCCCAGGCCAACAAGGCCAGGAACTTCAAGCAAGGTGTTATCAGGAGCGCCTTCATTATGAACACAACAAAAGACAATTCCTGGAAGCTCGATGGTGCCGGCACCATTGTCAAACAAGAGTGTTTCTGAGGCCAGTATCTCTTCTATGGAGGATTTGTCTCCATAGGAATAATTGAATCCGCAAAGTTGGTTGCTAGTGCAGACATGATCGTCCAGTTCCATGCAAGAGCTGACATAGCAGCTCTGGCTCTTGTAGGTGGACGACTGAAGTGGATCAAACATAGATTGTGTTTTGCCAAAGCAGGGGTCACAAGGGCGGCACATTGTCCATATGAGGTCGCTACCAGTGTCCATGATGGCCCAGTTGAGGCGGAATGGTGTACGAAGTGAGAGTTTCATGAGATACTCGCCGGAGCCAGGCATCACGGGGCTGGAGATCATGCTGGTGGAATTGGCAAACCATGAAGCAATTTGGCGGGAGCGCAACATGGAGCGCAGAGACGCCTGCTCAGCTCGTTGAGTAAGAGTGGATGAAGCGTCATAGAGAGGTGAGAGAGATGAGTCTCGATGAATGAAGTCTATGAAAAAGCCGAGAGGTTTGAAAGCGAAGATGGGGGAGCACGAGCAGCTGCAGGAGGAGGTGGAATGCTAAGGAGGAGAAAAACGCAGCCATGGTGAGCGTTAAAAGGCTGTTGTATTAAGGAGAAATGTGTTGATATTTATAATGGAAGTCATAGTTAAGGTTGACGCTGATGAAGGGAAGGATTTGGATTCAGAAATTGTGGAGAAAAGAAACTTGTGGCCGAACTGAGTTACGTATTCCTTTGTGTAACCTGTAACCATCACAATAGAGAAAAGTTGGTAGCATCTTCCAATGGTTAAGCTTATGTAAATCTCGTAGTGCTTGGTTGGACATCCGCAATTTTTTTTTTCTGTGTCTTTTCATTTGACTCAGTAATATTAGTCTTGAAGACTTTCGATCACAAATAGTTGAAGATTTTCAAACACAAATATTTGAAGGAGGGACGCAGACACTTTTACATATTACCTAAGGTGACTGCAATAACTGGTGAATATGTTGGAAGAAGAGATAGTGGTGTTTGAAATTTTTTTCATGAGTGTTGCCTTTATAAGGCATGGTAGTCCCAACTCCAAAACCTGTCCATTGACATCCTTAAACCATGAACCTTGTAGTGTTTGAAAATGAAAATCCCTCTCTCACACGTTCTCTCTCTCTCTCTCTCTCTCTCTCTATCTATATATATATATATATATATATATATATATATATATATATATATATATATATATATATATATATATATATATATATATATATATATATATATATATATATATATATATATATATATATATATATATAAGTGTGTGTGTGTGTGTGTCTTTTCACCCCACGTATTATGGGCACTCATCTGCTGATAGTTCATCGGCAGAGGCTCATGCACTGAGGGTTTGCATGTATGCTATGCCCATTTGGGCCATATCATTCTATGCCTCTTATATATATCTATATATATATAAAGGAAAATTAAATGGTGACTTTGATTATTCAAAGTTACTCTAAGGACTATTTGAACCATTATAATAATTGGACGAGAGAAAACTAAACAGAAAAAAGTGATTGGTATTTTTATCATTTACTATTAGTTTATACTTTTTTTCTGTCCATCTTTATCTCAATCGTTAAGTGATTGAATGTCAATATGGACAGTATATATATATATATATATATATATATATATATATTGAACGGTGAATGTTGACTGGTGCTTAAAAATTAAAAACCTGCTTTTAAAAAGGTACCAACTATTTATCATGCGACAATAGTTCATGATGATTTTAGCAACTATTTTTATCGTACTTCCAGGCTTTTCATTTTACTCATCTGATAACATTATCTAGCATGTTTGAATTATACATATATGCACTTTTAAGAGTATCTGTACCTTTTTTCCACGGTAGCATTAATTGGCAGGCGTTACATGGCTACTAACGATATTTTATATTTTCAAAGTCATGCAGTGAGTGATGTTTATCCACTCTCAAGACTGTAAAAGGTTCCATGTTTGTGTTGAAGTTGGACTTGCTTTTCATTCTTAAATCAAAATTCCAAACCACCTAGCGCCCCCAAAAAGAAGGGTCGACCTTTTTGTTTGCTCGTGGCCATTCTCTTGGGCCAGGTTATCTATAATAGCATGTAGACATCTTTTGTCATCATTCTTCTTCTCTTTTTTGCTTCTATATATTATTGTTTCTGTGTTGTTCTTTATAATTTGGTGTTTCCTTTTCATCTATTTTATAATATCTTTTTTCATTTTATCTGTGAAAATTGGTTTGAATCAACCTATTTGAATCGTACCAGCTTGTTCGCCTGAATGATGAAATAACAATAGGCAAAGTTTCATATTTTATAAATAAATTTGTCCTGACCCCTTTCCTAAAAAATAACCTAACGTATACAGGACTCTAATTTTAAATGAGCAGGGAGGTCACCCCGCAGAAGCATATATATATATATATATATATATTGAACGATGAATGTTGACAGGTGCTTAAAAATTAAAAACCTGCTTTTAAAAAGGTTCCAACTATTTATCTTGCGACAATAGTTCATGATGATTTTAGCAACTATTTTTTATCGTACTTCCAGGCTTTTCATTTTACTCATCTTATAACATTATCTAGCATGTTTGAATTATATATATATGCACTTTTAAAACTATCTGTACCTTTTTTCCATGGTAGCAGTAATTGGCAGGCGTTACATGGCTGCTAACAATATTTTATATTTTCAAAGTCATGCATTGAGTGATGTTTATCCACTCTCAAGACTGTAAAAGGTTCCATGTTTGAGTTGAAGTTGGACTTGCTTTTCATTCTTAAATCAAAATTCCAAACCACCTAGCGCCCCCAAAAAGAAGGGTCGACCTTTTTGTTTGCTCGTTGCCATTCTCTCGGGCCAGGTTATCTATAATAGCGTGTAGACATCTTTTGTCATCATTCTCCTCCTCTTTTTTGCTTCTATATATTACTGTTTCTGTGCTGTTCTTTATAATTTGGTGTTTCCTTTTCTTCTATTTTATAATATCTTTTTTCATTTTATCTGTGAAAATTGTTTTGAATCAACCTATTTGAATCGTACCAGCTTGTTCGCCTGAATGATGAAATAACAATAGGCAAAGTTTAATATTTTATAAATAAATTTGTCCTGACCCCTTTCCTAAAAAATAACCTAACTTATATAGGACTCTAATTTTAAATGAGCAGGGAGGTCACCCCACAGAAGCTCCCTCCTTCCCCTTACTCCCAAGCCTGCGGCCACATTGATGCCTGTGAGTGGGGCCAAATATCCATCTACTAGTATGGTGCTTCCACTCCAGCTGCAGTATAGAAATGTAGCACCAACTTAATTGGATATCTCCTAGCCCAACCAGCTAAATTATATCCCTTATAGATCTCTAATTTACTGAACTTCTAAATATTGATTTAGTTTTTCTAGAATAGAATGTTACTTAGGTTTAACAGTCAAAGTGGTTAATTCTGTTTGAGTTTTGAACAAATCTGCATTAATTGTCACGCACCTGATGATATGAGTTTCATCCCTTCTTCATGGTTCGCAGTTGTTATGTGTTCTGTTTGTTCACTTTCTGGTAGTGTGTAGTCCCTTGTGGTCTATTAGACTGCAGCTAAGCATCCCCCATTCTTTTTTTAACTCCAAGCAATCTTTTCCTTTGGAGGAAAGAGATCCAGGGAAATTGTGTATAGTCACTCACGCTCGGTTTGACTTCTGCTAAGCATCCCCCATTTTGTCTACCTATTTAGGGGTTGTTCTTATTATGAAAATTTTATGAGTGTCCCTGCTGCCAAATAACTCTTTAACAGTAGTAGAGCCACGTTGCGGATTTTGTAAGCAGTTTCCCGTACCAGTCATTGATACTTCTTTTTTTTTATATACCTTAAAGTTGGAAGTTAAACTAATACTGCCCCCAAGTCTGAAATTTGGCTTTGCCACTACCCCTTTAGGGTTCTATTTTTCTTCAGCTTGATCTCTTGCTGAAAACCATTTTGGTGATTTTTGGACTCTGCTTAGTTTGAAGGCGTGAAGCATAGACTCTCCATCCAACATGCAACAAACTCCACAGGTTAGTGATGTACTCCAGATTTTGGTGATTGATTATAACCTTGCTTAGATTAACTTGCAATCAAGTTGAGGAGTTATCATGTTCTATGTTTAAAATATATAGTTTTCCAGTGCCTAACAAAAATTCTTGCGTCATAATGTAATTGCGCTGCATGAACTTCCGGCAGCCACTGCTTGTGACATCAAATAGGTTTTTTGTGCTCGAAAACTGCCGAGGGAGACCCTCGTTCTATTCATGTGATATTAAATAGGTAATTAAATATACAAATTATAGTAATTAATCCACTGTCTATGTCATAATTTTTGCCAAGGGGACTTACGGTGGCTGGTGACATTAGTTCGTGATGTACCAAGTTCTTGTGTCTTACCGAGAATTGCGTTCAACTTTTTGTGTTTCTCCACCCTTCTCCACAAACCAATGCTAAGTAATAACATTTGAATATTCTTGTGTTGAAGAATTCCAATCACAAATTGATCAAGAACAGAGACATCTTAACGTGTTCCTTAGGTAACCACAATAAGCGTTGAACATGCTATAAGAAGAGCAGTATTGCAGCTAAGTGTGGGCTGTTGAGCACCATTGCCTATACCAATCAGTCAAAATTATATTGTGATGATTCTGGACCCAGTTGCAGTCACATAATAGTGCCCTTCAGCCAAAAAGTATTGGATCTGCGACTAAAGAAGGAGTTGAATCACAAGTTGGCGGGTTAGTGTGAGCTTATTCGTGTAATGAGGAATCAATTTTTTGAAAGATCATAGTAACTTTGCTTTGGTGGGCCATCTATTGTACAAGGTTGACTGGAAAATAAACGAATGTCATCATACTTTAAACATGTTTAAGGGTAATTATAATGGATTGGCGAGATCATTTCTAAATATTCAAGGGATTCAATAAAAAGTCGGCCTATTTTATCTCTTTGAACTGGCCTTTGCATCCAATTAATACGAACCTCTATGGCTGGATGGTTATTTTTTTGTTTGGTGTCGATAAAAACCATCGCAAAAGATTGCATTTGCAATGATCAATTGCTTGACCATGGTTTTCAATGATGGAATACAACTTTTACGGCAGTTTTTAACAATACAAAATAACCGTCTGTGCGCAGAAATAACTGCCTAATTTCAGTACACACACACATATATATGTTTCCACTAGCATTGCTTTGTTTGATGCTTCTAGTATGTTTTCTATCTGGGAAGATGCCTAACCTGACCTTACAAATAACAAACATTATCTAAGTCTACAGATGACCTTGCACAATTACATGTGCTGATCTACCTTGTCATGATTCATTATTTCTTTTCCGATGATGAAATAAGTACATTTTATTTAGGATTTATCATCACAGAGGCTGATTCTGTTGAATTTCAATGAACCTGCAATTGTGGGACACCTCACACAGAATAGGCTCTAGGGAGATGGAGGTAAGGTTGAGGTTTCGGCCATTTTGTTGAGCCGTAAGATGAAATACCCTTTTAAACTGGTTCAGTCTTAACACAAAAAATATGGTCGATTGAATGCTAGTTGGGTCTGGCTCATGGCAAACATTTTCGAAAGAAACACTGCATTTTCTGGCCTGATTAAGAAAAAAAATGATGGCTATTAATTATCAGACACTTCAAGATTTTATCATCTAGCTAGCCCTAGCTTTGATATTCAGAGCACCAACTTCATCCACATTTTCTTTTCCTTTCGTGCCTTGCCAGGCTGCAAATCAAAATAAAGTTCTTAATTCAATGTTAGAATTAATCATCATTAAAAATAATTTCTATTTGAACTACAACTTGAAAACAACTTGGATTTGTTTCGCCCCATCCATCTACAATTTCTTGCCTTCCTGCACCCAATTTCCTCGACCCCATGAGAGTCGGTCAATTCTTCATATGAACAACCTCCCTGACAGTAGCAGCTTTATTTCCCTGCTCAATTTTTGCCAGGGCCCTAGACAACTGCTCTTTGAGGAGGATTTGGTGATGGATATGAAAGAGATGCATGGCCTCTACCACATCAACTAAATTGAAGGCAACGCCACCACCAACAACAACCAAAGTCTCTAGGGCCAACTAAATTGAAGACAAACAAGGCCAGGAGAAAGAGAAAGGATATATTGTCGTTCCATTTGCTTTCTCCTCCTCTTTCTTGCTTCTATTGCCATTTCTTTGTTGTCGAGTGGCAGAGCACATTGCTCTCAAATGATAACCTTGCTTAGATTATCTTACAATCGAGTTATCATGTTCTAAGTGCAACATATATAGTCTTCCGGTACCTAACATATATATTCAAGTATCATAATGTAATTGGTCTGCATGCCCATCCGGCAGCCACTGCTTGTGATATCAAGTAGGTAATTTTTTTGCTGGGAAACTGCCGAGGGAGCTCCTTGCATTATTGAGATATCAAATAAATAATTTAATCCACTGTCTATGTCACTAATTTCTAGACACCAGCCAATACTGTAACATTTACCAGTTAGTGCCCACATGAGCAAGTGATGATCAGTCAAAAAATTTTGGTACTGCCACTAAAGATGAGGTTGAGGTTACAAGTTGACGGGTTAGCGCGAGGTTATCCTGCTTTGGTGGGCCATTACAGATCCTTTGATGGGATATTCATATGATCCGATCAGGTCGACTGGAAACTGGAAGCATGTCATCGTCACTTAAACATCTTCAAGGGTAAGATGGGTAATTGACAATGGATTGGTTGGGTCATTCCTGAATATTCAAGGGATTCAAATAAAAGTCGGCCAAATTTTTCTCCTTTATGTGGCGGAAGAAGAATGAGGAGGAGGAGAATCTGAACTTTAGCCACCAGCATTGTCATGGGATGTCGCTTGTTGATTTCTTCAATCGATGCTGCTTGAGTTTTCGACACTGATGGTCAACGGCGAAGCTGCCAATTGGTAACATATGTTTTACATGATTAAGAAAAAGCTTAATACAATCAATTATCAAACACTTCATTATTTTATCGTCTAGCTAGGTGTAGCTAGTTCCACCTCCAACCATGGTCTGTCGCAGCTAGAGTTAGAAATGTTGGACTTAAGGGCACTAATTTAAAGAATCTCATACCTATAGGGTCACTGATGTATATAAAAAAGCAAGTAGTTGAAAGCATATGTGAAAATGAAAATAAAGAAAGTTTATAGGACCATGTGGGCAACTGCCTACACCAGCCCACGTATGACTCCACCAAAGGCTCTAGCCCCATCCCAATTTTTTGTACTTCCATGCATTTCATGGACCTGAAAATCAAAATAGGGTTCGAATAAAATTTTAAAACAAAATTTGAATTCACACTGACAAATCCACATTTAAAATAAATTGCAATTAACTAGATTACTTGTTAGATGATTGAATGCAGAGGAGTTGCCAATTGCCATCAAATGAAGTTTGATAGTTGGAATGTTAGAGGGCTTGCTAATCTAACAACCTAGAGAGATTTTGGCAAAAGGATGAAATGTAATCAACTTGAGATCGTTTTCATGTTTCGATATCATGTTGATTGCGGACAACATCAAATCTTTTTGCAATCGCTACAAGGAGTTTTCTTTTGAATCTAATATTGATACGAATCTTAGTTGGGCCATAATTGTCTGTGCTTATAGACAGACTGATTTTAGATTGACTAGTTGCAAATTTAATAAATTTTAGATGGATTGTTTGTTTATTCATAAGGCTTCCAATCTCAACTTTGATACAATAGGAGTGTATCTTCACCCTGACTTTAGAATTCGCAAAGACCAATTGGTTATGTTAAATATCGTTATTGCCAATATACAAAAGTTAGTATTATCATGAAAGATTTTAATTCAGTTTGTAAGGAGTTTGAAAAATGGGCCTGCCCCTGCTAGACAAGCTTGTTTAGCATTCAATGGATTCATTCAAGATGCTGGACCAAGGGAGATTATGGACTGAAACAGAGCATTCACTTGAACCAATCTCTGCAGCCCGACAGCGCTGGTTCAAGGCAAATTAGATAGATGTAATTCTTGGATTGAGCAAGTTGGATATTGCAGGCAGCTTTTGGTAGAACCAAGAAGTTCTTTAGACCACTCAGAGCTTCTCTTTTACATTTAAATTGAATATCTTTAAAACCGCATGCAGGAGAAGACAAAGATTTAACTACTTCCTTTATTAAGAGTGTTAACCTAGTTGTAAGGTCATTATTACAAGAGCACAAAGAGTGGAATGTAGACGATGCATAATGCTTAAACTTCTGGCAAAACAGAATAGAGTATGACCATGAATAAGTAATTGGAGTAAGTATAGAACCGAGAAAGTTGATACCAGAATTAGCATACTTGAAAAGGATCTTATTGAAATTTATAAGAGGCAAGATATTGGCTCTCATAACTTCTCCCTGAAAATCATTTAGAAGTTTTCTTGCGGATGCTCTCTGACATGAAGAAATTTATTAGAAAAAATAAGTTAGGGTATCTTGGCTAAAAGAAGGGGATAATAACAGCAAACTATTTCACGCTATGTTCAAGAAAATGTCAAAAAAAATAGACTCTTGCACATGAAGATGGATGATGGGGAGTTTTATGAGGAGGATCCAATTCTTTGAGCATGTACTTCTCATTTTTAAAGATTTTTTTACCAGTGACAACTCAACAAAAATCATTATGGATCAGCTTGCTGTTGGTTACTGCGTATTTATAAAAGAAAACTTAACCGACCAAAGTCCCATTTCAGATGAAGAAGTGTAATAGGCTGTTATGGGTGCCAACTCCAATAGTGCACAAGGTCTGGATGGGTTTCCGAATTCGTTCTTTCAAAATAATAGGGACACGGTAAGGACTAATATCACAGTAGCCATTAGAGATTTTTTTTCAGAAAGGAAAGTTTGTTAAGAAACTAGGCAGAAGTCATATAATCTTAATTCTTAAATTTGACTTAGAATTTGTTAAGCAACTAGTGTACTGAAATTTATTTTCAGAATCACGGTTTCGAGAATGAAGAGGGTACTAAAGCGGGTCATTTCCAACATGCAAGGTGACTTTTTGAAAGATAGAAACATCCATCAATGTCTCCTTCTTGTGCTTGAGATGGTATATGCAATGTCTAAGGGTGGATCAACTAGCTTATGTTGAAGATAGACCTATCAAAAGCATATGACAGGGTCAATTGGACTTTCTTTCAAGCTGCCATGTTGCATTTGGGATTTCATCCTATTTGGACTCAAAGAGTAATGACAGTAGTGACAAATGCTTTTTATGCTCTTGTGATTGATGACCATCAAGGTGAATACTTTGGATATTCTCATGGTCTACAATAAGGATTCCCTTTATCTTCATTTTTATTCCTCATTGTCATGAAAATCTTTTCACGTACATTGCAAGCTGCAATTGAAAGAAGAATGATTGAAGTCCCGCATATTGGAAGAGGCATAGAAGGAGTTTTTTCTACAATCTATGCTGTTGACATCTTGATTTTCTTAAAAGCCTTCAAGAATGGCTTTCTTCATCTACAATTTTCTTTTCTATTTGAACTCCATGCTGAAATGATGATTAACCTTCAGAAATCAGCACTCTTCTCTTTCAATATGGGCCAAAGCAAGATTGCAAGTATTTGTATTCAGTTCGGCTAAACTTGGACAGTTTCCTACTTGATATTTGGGTCTCCCTCCCAAGCCAACGAATTTGAGAATGTTGGTCTGATTCTTATTGTTTTAAAAATGCAAAGTAGACTAAGTTTATGAAAACGCATGCTACTTTCCTATGCAGGAAGGATCTGCCTGATCAAATCAGTATTAGAAGCACTTCGTATTTACTGGGTGTTGGCATTCAAGTGCTCTCTTGGTGTCATTAAGAAAATAGAACAGATTATGTGCAGGTTTTTACAGGAACAGACAGATGCAGGTAAGCCTCATTTAAATGCCTGGGTGTTAGAAAACTTAAATCGGTCAATGAAGCTAACCTGTTGTTTCTATGATGTACATTAATTTTTCACCAGGGCATATGGGACTCATTATGCATTGTAGAAACACGAACCACACAGAGAGAGAGTGGAGAACGAACACACAATCTACGTGGAAAACCTCAGAAAGAGGTGAAAAACCACGGGGAGGCTCTGACCTAGGGGCACACCGCAACCCTAGGAGAGAGAAAATTATATTTCACTTAATTCAACACTAAACACAAGTGACAATATAAAGAGGGAGAGAGGAGAAGCCGCCTAGGGTACCGAGCCCGCCTCGGTACCCGCGCCCCATAGAACCGGGTCCAGGAATGGATCCGGTTCCCACAGCAACATATTCTAACACTCCCCCTCAAGCTTGGCATACATGTCAAACATGCCAAGCTTGCTAACATTCTTTTCGAATGAAGAAGTACAAAGCCCTTTAGTTAGGACGTCTGCAACTTGATCTTCAGACTTCATATATGGCAGAATCAGCTCCTTTGAGTCAATGCGTTCCCGGATAAAATGACGATCAATCTCCACATGTTTGGTCCTGTCATGTAGAACTGGATTATTGGCAAGATTAATCGCAGACTTGTTGTCACAGTACATCTTCATTTTATCTCCCAATTCCACACCAATATCAGTCAAAAGAATCTTCAGCCACAGCATCTCTGTAACCCCCATTGCAACAGCCCTGTACTCAGCCTCCGCACTAGACCTCGAACATACTTCTTGCCTCTTACTTCTCCAAACAACTAGGTTACCTCCAAGAAAGATACAATACCCTGTAGTAGACCTCCTTGTGTCAGTGCAACCTGCCCAATCTGCATCTGAGTAGCCCTCAATGGTAAGTTTGTCCTGTCGAGTATACAACAGTCCTTTTCCTGGGTCATTCTTTAGATATCCCAACACTCTTTCTGCACTCTTCCAGTGACAATCCGTGGGAGCATGCATAAATTGACTTAGCACATTTACCGCATACGTGATATCAGGGCGAGTTAGAGTAAGATAGATAAGCTTACCTACTAGCCTCTGATATCGCCCTTTTCCTTCCTCATCCAGAATAGTGCCCGTCTTGATACTTATCTTAGTTCCCGACTCTATAGGAGTAAGATAGGGCCTACAACCAAGTTTGCCTGTCTCCTTTAGTAAGTCAAGAGTGTACTTCCTTTGATTCATAACCAGCCCTGTCTCTGATCGAGCAATCTCTATCCCCAGAAAGTATCTCAGCTTACCCAGATCCTTGAGGTCGAATTCCTTAGATAATCTCTCCTTCATCTTTCTGTTTTCTTCTTCGTCACTGCCAGTGACAATCATATCATCAACGTAGACAAGGAGAAGACTCACCAGACCACCTCTCTGCTTTATGAATAGGGTATGATCTCCATTTCCTTCCTTGTACCCAGTAGACTTCATAACGATCCTTAGTCTCTCAAACCAAGCTCTAGGCGACTGCTTCAAGCCATACAAAGCTTTCTTGAGGTGACAACATTTTCCCTCTTGAACATACCCGGGAGGCATGCTCATATAGACTTCTTCCTCCAGATGGCCGTTCAAGAACGCATTTTTAACATCAAGCTGGTCCATGCGCCACTTCCTGTGCACAGCAAGAGCAAGAATAACCCTCACGGTCTTCAACTTTGCAACAGGGGCAAAGGTCTCAAGATAGTCGATTCCATACTTCTGACTGAACCCCTTTGCAACCAAACGAGCTTTATATCGATCTACAGTGCCATCAGGTTTGTACTTCACGTTGTAAACCCACTTAGAGCCAACTAGGTGTGTCCCCTTAGGAATATCAACAACTTCCCATGTTTTGTTCTTAGCTAACGCACCCATCTCCTCTGTCATAGCATTTAACCACTTGGGATCATCCTTAGCATCATCCACCGACCTGGGAATAACAACTTTGGATAAGGTTGTGATAAAACATTTGTAATTTGTACTGAGCTTAGCATAAGAAACAAATCTCTGAATAGGGTGAGAAGTACATGACCTGGTGCCTTTGCGCACAGCAATGGGGAGCTCTTCATTCGATGGACTTGGGTCATCCGGGGAGATCACAGGATTGGGATTGGTTCTATCCTCATCACCAACATCTTCCACTGTAGCTTTCTCCTTTCTGACATAAACCTGGCCAAACAAGTGATCCCGGGCAACAATGGGCTGAGCATCCACCGTGACCCCTTCCATATGGCTGCCCTTCTCATTACTGACCGTGACCGTGTCAATCACACTGGGACTAACCTTGTAATCCAAAAACTCCATAAACTGAATTAGCTGATTAGAGGAATACTCTTCCCCTTTGTTCCCAAGACACTCCCCCTGAAGAGGATTCACCGAAAAATACGACTCATGTTCATGAAATGTGACATCCCTCGAAACATACACTTTGGAAGTAGTGGGATCCACACATTTATACCCCTTCTGAGTGGAAGAGTACCCCAGGAAAACTCCTTTAATAGACCGGGGATCAAGTTTTTTGAGAGTAGGGCTATGATTATGCACAAAACAACTGCACCCAAAGACACGAGGAGTAAGAGGCCACGGATTCTGAGTGGGCCACAGGGTAGAATAAGGAGACTGACCATCCAACACCCTAGTAGGCATACGGTTAATGAGATGTGCACTAGTGAGAAGTGCATCACCCCAATACCGCTTCGGGACATGACGTTGGAACATAATGGCCCGGGTAACATTCAATAGATGACGATTTTTACGTTCAGCTATACCATTTTGAGGAGGGGTATAACTACAAGAGGTTTCATGAACAATACCCTTGCCTTTCAAGAATTCATCAAGGTATTGGGAGACATATTCCCTTGCATTATCCGTACGGAAAGCTTGAACAGTAGTATGGAATTGAGTCTCAACAAAGGCAACAAAGTTTTTCACAACTGCTGGAACCTCACTACGTTCTCGCAACAAGTACACGAACGTACATCTAGAGTAATCATCAATAAGCGTCAAAAAATAGTGACAACCACCACACGTGGGTACTCCAGAAGGACCCCAAACATCGGAATGAACTAAGGCAAACGGATGAGTGGTTTTATTCAAAGAAATAGGGTACGAAGCCCTGACATGTTTAGCCAATTGACACACTTCACAAGCGAAGGAGTCAATTGAGACAGAAGCAAACAAATGAGGAAACAACTTCTTTATTAACTGGAAGGGTAGATGTCCAAGACGCTCGTGCCATCGCAGAACAGTAGATCTATCGTTCACACCAGACAAGTGACCACTCGTGGCAGAAATCAATGCTGAAGCAACTTGTACCGGCAGCCTGTAGAGCCCATCAGTAACCGAACCAATCCCAATCTTCTTCCCCGTCACCAAGTCCTGCAGGGAACAATGATCAGCAGAGAAAATCAGATTACAGTTTAATTCTTTAGTAATACTGCTGACAGAGAGTAAGTTGACAGGAATATTGGGAACATGCAGGGCATTGTGAAGACGGTATTTGTTCAACAGGGACAAGCTCCCTTTCCCAGCCACAGAGATAGAAGACCCATCTGCCATAGACACGCGTTGCTTGCCAGAAGAAAGTTGATATTCTTGAAAGAGTTTAGAGTCCCCTGTCATGTGGTGAGTGGCTCCACTATCAACAATCCAATCACCAAGAGAAGGGTTACCTTGATCAGTCGAGGCAACGAGAGCTTGGGCTAGCTGAGCCCCTTCAGACGTGGAGGACTCCTCAGGGGTAGTAGATAGACGGCTGATGTACGCCTGTAGCTCCTTGAGTTGAGCAGGGGACAACTTGGACTTTGCACCACTAGAAGAATTGCTCTGACTGGAATCAGACACAGAAGGGCTACGCTTGCCAGAGGGAGGACGACCTCTGACCAGTCTCTTCTCGGGATGAAGATCCCAACAGAAATCCACCGAATGCCCCAACTTGTGGCAATGAGTGCAATGTCGGGCAGGACGCTGCCCAGTCCCTGAGGCACGGCTGACAAAGGCAGAAGGGCCATGACCGGTGTCAAGATGCATCACCTGGCGACGTTGTTCTTCAGACTCAACACGAGCATATACTTCCTCTATCCCCGGAATCTCATCACCATTAAGAATCTGGCTACGAATAGACTCAAATTCATCCCGCAGGCCTCCCAGAAACAGAAACGTACGGTCCATCCATTCCTTTTCCCAGTAGAGGGAATGATCTGAACCGCATGTCCACTCATCAGTCACATGATAATCTAACTCCTCCCACTTGGTCTTCAGGGCAGCATAGAAGGCAGCAACAGACAAATCACCCTGTGTCAGAGAGTAAATACTGCGTTTAATCTGATAGGTGCGCAAATGTCTCTTCTTGCGACCATACATCTTTGCAAGCACAGTCCACATATCAAAAGAGGTCGGCTTCCGCAGAATGAGGGGCTGAATATCGGATGACACGGAGCTGATAATCCACACCTTCACTTGGCTGTCCTCCAACGCCCACGTCGCCCATTGAGGATCAGATTTAATGGGCGCAGGTTTGTCGCCAGTGATGTAAGAGAGACGCCCACGGCTAGTAATCCCAATCTCAAGAGCGGCAGACCAAGATAGGTAATTGTCCTTGGTCAGACGGATGGAGGTGACCTGGAGCGGCACGTTCTCAGTCTTGGAGGCGCTGCCCGTGTCAAGAACGGCATCTTTTTGAGTCCCCATCGCTTCTGCCATCACAAACTAGCACACAGCAACAAGAGGCACAGCAGCGGGAATGAGGCAACGGCGTCGGGAAGGAGGCAACGGCGTCGGGAAGGAGGCAGCGGCGACGGCGGCTGGAATGAGGCAGAGGCAACGTAAAGCAGGCGACGGCGCAACACAGAGGCCACCCACGGTGGCAGAAACAAAGAACAGGACGAACGGAGGACCGCGGAGGCGTAACAGAGGGCGGCGGAACAGAGGACGGCGGCGGCGGAACAGAGGACGGCGGCGGCAGAGCAGGGCGACGTCACAAGGGCAGCAGCGACGCCGGAACAGAGGACGGCGGCGGCGGAACAAAGGACAGCGGCGGCAAAGCAGGGCGACGTCACACGGGCAGCAGCGGCGCCGGAACTTCAACGGCGTCGGGCGACGAAAAAACTTGACGATCCTTGGAAAAAACGCTTCTCCAACTCCGCTGGCTCTGATACCATGTAGAAACACGAACCACACAGAGAGAGAGTGGAGAACGAACACACAATCTACGTGGAAAACCTCAGAAAGAGGTGAAAAACCACGGGGAGGCTCTGACCTAGGGGCACACCGCAACCCTAGGAGAGAGAAAATTATATTTCACTTAATTCAACACTAAACACAAGTGACAATATAAAGAGGGAGAGAGGAGAAGCCGCCTAGGGTACCGAGCCCGCCTCGGTACCCGCGCCCCATAGAACCGGGTCCAGGAATGGATCCGGTTCCCACAGCAACATATTCTAACATGCATGAAGAAATATTTGAGTAGGAAAAGTCTTGGTATGTGGTAATGTTTCCCACTATTTCTTCTCTTGGGTGGGATCTAATCTGTTACTTGAAAGGTGATGAATGGAGAGCTTACTAAGTTCTGGACAGACCTATGGGGGATCTTTACTCAAGCAGATTCCATTGGATCTGTTTGGGGAGGCAGAACCTTTCCTTTGAAAGTCTGTTAAGGAAATTCTAATACAGCGCCACATTGAGCTAAATCTATGGAGACATGTGCAATGCATTGAAGATTACCATCAACTTAGGCTCATGCAAAGTGCAGATTTTCTTTGTTCTAAAGAAAATCGTAAACCTGTAAAGTTTATGAGCCAAGTTTGGAAAAGCATTACCTAGAGCTAACTGGTTTGCATTTGTTTGTAGTTATTAATGTCTACCTACTGATGCCAGACTTCAACGTGTGGAGTATTCCATTGTTTCTGTGTGGGAGGGCTTGTGAAGATCAATCTCACCTTCTTTTCTCCTATACTTATGCCATGAACATTTAGCAATACATCTACTCATGGTTGATAAATTCCATAGAATAGACTTTTTCTCTATCTGGAACTGGTGGTGGAGGAAGAGGTTCTCATGTAAAGAATTCGGATGGTGTTGGCTTGCCTGCTTCAACATCACAATCTGGAAGCTATGGTGTTCCAAAAATCAGGTGGTGCTAAAGAGGTGCTTAAGATCAACCATGAATAAACAACAATAAGGAAAATATGTAAAATAGGCTATAAATATCTGCCTACAAACCATAACTTTCAGTCCTTTTTGGCATTGTCAGAGTAGAGATGAGTGGGGGCTGGAAGTGGTCACTACATGTGTTAAAAATGTTTATAAAGTGGCTGGTTTACTATGGATTAATGCCTCCCCAATCAGGAAAACCAGGTCGGTGGTACAAAGGTTTCTTTTATCAAACATGATCAGAATTATGGATTCTGTTCTTACATAGAGGATTCCTAAAGACTGTCATGTTACTCTAATCACAAACTGTCATGCTCTCAGTTCTCGTGTCAATGAACTAAGAGAGTGACTCTGGTTCATTGGTAGGCTCAATAGTGAGAAGAAGGTTTTCCTCAATGTGGTCAAAAATCGCTTGTCTTTGGAGGCTATCTCTTTGCTTAGTGAGCAAGAGTGTCGAGGTTTACTGGGAGGCTAGTTCTTAATTGTGTTTTTTCTGTTGATTTTTATTTTTGTTTGTTTTATTCTTTGTATTTTTTTTCATCAATAATGGAAGGGGGACTCAGCCCGACCGCATCGGAACAGTTTCTGGTCAAGGAAGGTGGTGGCATTTCTGGCCCCAAATGAAGGGACATGGTATGCATCACAGCGTTGGAGCTCCCATGCATTTTTGTAGTTTTGCATCATTTTTAGCAATACAGGCAAAATTAGTAAGAACAAGACTCATTTTGAATATTACCGTTTTCAAGAACGAAGAACCAATATAAATATAAATGTAAATATAAATATAAGTATAAATATAGATAAATAAATATTAAATAAACAAATATACATATATATTCATTTTAATCTTCTAGATGTTGGACGACTAAAAGATTTAAAATATGTCACTGACCAGACCATAAACCATTCCTAAAAGTGCCATAAATAGGTACTATCTGACACACTATTGCTAATACAGCTGCATGCTTTAGTGACCGAATTTTTTTTTTTAGTAATAAGTAAGGATCTGACATATGACAAATTTGAACATGTGTGTGTGTGTGTGGATTCAAATTTGACAGATGCTAGATATGGTCATATAGCTCAAAATAAAAAATTATTTGCTAAAATATAGACACTGAAGGGTATTAGCAAAGGTTTATAGTTTGTGGTAGTGTGTTTTTATAACAGTTTATAGTGATTTCAACAACAGTTTGTGGTGCTTTCAACTATAGATTCTTAACTTTTTAATTACCTAACAATACTGGGTATTCGACATGCTAGAATTGTCCCATATAAAAGTACTAGTAATATCTTAAGTAGTCTTTAATTTTTATAGGTGAAGACCAATTAGCTCCATTGTATGGCGTCTAATGATATTTTAATTACATTACTATAAACACATGCACTGAATGACTTTTATCATATCTAAAGGGTGCAAAAAATTCCATGTTTGGTTCTTTCAAATGCATGACCCAAAAATGTTAATTAGCTGACAAGTAAGTTCTCAATGATGGCAAACCTCTCACACACACAAGATCAATGGGAACTTCATAGCAAATGTCCTATATATGCTGCCAAAACAATACGACTTGACTCTGACGGTAGGCACTGGGCGAGGCACCAGATGGACAATTGGGACCCATTTGACCTGCTGGGCAGATAAAAAAACTTGCAGGGATAGCTGGCCTGGGTCTGGTACCGGGGGCTCAACTTGGTCCAAAATCAAATACATATCTTTATGCTTTTTTTTCCACATTCTTTGGCATGATGCCAGCAGATCGACTCCCATACAAACTCTTGACATATTCCCAATGGTTTCCAAAATATTAGAAAATGAAATGTGAAGAGTTTCAAATAAGGATAGATATCGGCAGGGGCAGAGCGAGGATTTTTTCCAAGGGTGGATCAAATGGTCCAACAAACTTATCCAGGTAGGGCCAAACTAAACCCGAATCCAAAAAATACATTATGCAACTAAAAGTTTTTCATTTTTTTAATGTATTTTTTTTATTAGCTGGGGTGGGGCCACGGTCTAGGCGGGGCCCCCTCCCTTCGCCCCTAGATATCGGGTCAGATGCAAGATAAACATGAAGTTGATGGTCAGGCCCGACCCGATAACTAAACAAGGCCAAGCTTGGATAGCCGATAAAGGCTTTGGGTCAGCCCAAGCATAGCTTTGTCAAGCCTTGGTCCAGCCTAATGATCCACTACTTGAGTCATATAGGGTCTATTCTACCATATATGAGAGTGAGGCAGCGAGATCAAAATATTAGTAACTAGAGGTTGATTTGTATAATGTCGAACCAGTTTAAGTTTCGGAAAGCGCACATATATTATATCTCTTTTTCTTTATTTATATATATAAGCTGGATGGATCAATTCATGGGTTATATATATATATATATATATAATCCTTGAATTTCTCCACCCAGCTTTGGATAGAGAAATCCTCCGACGTCTCACAGTAGATCACTTAGGGACTTGTACTAAGGAATACATTTATTTACGTGCTCAATGCATTATATTGGGTGGCTGTCAGTGAATTGAAGTCTGGATGACCTGAGTCTATATACACACACACGCACACACACACACACACACACATATATATATCACTGAAAACTCGTTGTCAAAAATGAGCATTAGTAATGGTTTACGATATGTACGTAGCAACAGTTCCTAGTGTTTTTAGCAACAATTAACAGTTCTTTTAAAGACTAATTTTTAATGGTTTAAACAATCGGAGCATCCAGTACACAAAAGCACAATACATACACACATATATCCACCTGATTTTTGCTTCTTGGTTTGGTATGTGGTTTTACATTTGGTCTAATATCTAGATCCAAAAACCCAACAAAAACTTTCAACCCTTGGTCCATTTTTGAACATGAAAGTAGGTTCTTAAGAGGTTGTTTGGCAACAGTAATACATTGTTACAAATAAGACTGATTATATCTCGAGAACAATATCGGTTTTATGCTATAATTGTCGATGGCAATAGCAGTTACACATGGTTTTACCCACTAAGACACAATTCTGATTTTTTTTATGCCTTTGTTCATTTTCACAAAATGGTTGAGCACCAATTTGACAGGAAAATAAAAACTTTCTAAAGTGATGGAGGTGGCGAATATACAAGCTCCTGCTTCGTATTATATCTCGACAACCTTCGAATTAAATGGCAATATTCCTGCCCCAAAATGGCAATGCAGAGCGCAAGCATCGCTATCACTGAATTGGGTCTAACGTTGCTCCTTCATGTAAATGCACCAAAGAGATTTTGGATTGACGCCTTCTCAGCAGCTGTTTTTCTTATGAACAGGCTTCCCACCTCAACGTTGTCTATGTAGTCACCTTTCTCTATATTGTTTAAAAGGATTCCTGAATATTCCAGCATTCATATCTTTGGCAACTGGTTCTTCCCTTATTTGAAAGGATATGCTCAGAAAAAATTTGACCCTAAATCTGTTCCATGTATATTTATTAGATATAACACATTTCATAAGGGTTACAAATGTTTCGAACCAAATTCCAAACATCTATACATATCCACGAATGTCCTCCTTGATGAAAACTTGTTCCCTTTCAAAAATCAGTCTTCTCTCTATAAGGACGACGTCATGGATAGTGATTATATATCCTTTGTTGATATCGAGACTTCAAGTGATAGAACCATGCCAACTTCTGATCACCCAGAATCTGGTTCCAGCCCTACACCAGATCCATGTCTAAATGTCTATGATGATCTCCAATAAAGCATGTCACATGATAGATCTCTCGATACAAAGATTAATCCAGCCGATCCACCTGATCCAACACCAAACTCTCCACCAAGCTTACATAGTTCAGAAACTACAAGTGACTCCAGTCTTCCATCAACCTCTATGGGAACTCGAACCATAGTAACAAGATCTATGGCCAGATCAACGTCTCTGGGAAACCGAACGATGTTAACTAGATCTATGGTAGGCATTCACAAACCTAATCCTAAGTATGCCAACATTCATACCATCTATTCTAGTATTCCCAAAGAGCCCAAAAGAGTTCAACAAGCTCTAAAGCATGATGCGTGAAGAGTGGCCATGGAAGAAGAAATGACTGCATTGAGATCTAATAATACATGGGATTTAGTTCCAAGAGAACCTTACATGAACATCATTGGATCAAAATGGGTTTTCAAATCCAAACTCAAAGCATATGGAAATTTTGATCGTTTAAAGGCATGCCTGGTTGCTCAGGGTTTCACTCAAATAGAAGGGATCGATTACCAAGAGACTTTCTCTCCCATCATTTGACCAACTACTATACGACTTGTACTTTATATTGCTACCATCTTCAAATGGAACATCAAACAATTAGATGTAAAAAATGCCTTCCTACATGGATTGCTTCATGAAACGGTCTCTATGTCTCAACCACTGGGGTTTGAAGATCCTCTTCTACTGCATCATGTCTATCATCTTCGATAGGCTCTATATGGGCTAAAGCAAGCATCTAGAGCTTGGTTTCAATGGCTAAGTGATTTTCTTTTCACTTATGGTTTTCAGAGCTGCTATTCAGATCCATTCATGTTCACATTTCATGAAAATGGCCATTGTCTTATTCTTTTAATTTACATCGACGATATGGTTCTTACAGGCAGCTCTTCTAACTTAATTCAGAATTTTATCTCCAAGCATCAAGTTGAATTTCCGGTGACATATGGGGCAACTAAGTTATTTTCTTTGGATCAAAGCCTTGCATACCTATGATGTCTATTTCTCACTCAAACGAAATATGCTTAGGACATTTTGGAAAGAGCTCAAATGCTTGATTGCAAACCTATGAACATCCCTATGGCAGCCAAGCTAGATCTTCTAGATACTTCACCTTTTTCATATCCAACTTTTTATCATGCTATAGTTGGAGGATTACAATATTTGACAATCACTCGACTAGAGATAACTTTTTCAGTGAATTTTATCAGCCAATTTATGCAAAATCCAACTCAAGCTCACTTTCAAATTGCCAAGCGTATTCTCTGATATATCAAAGGAAGTACTAACTATGGCATTCATATCCTCTCTCAAAGCACCATGGATCTATATTCCCTTTCAGATGTGGATTGGGCTGGATGCCATCTCACCAGAAGATCCATGATAGGGTATTGTACTTTCCTACGAGCTAACTGTATTTCCTGGAGTGCAAAAAAGCAATCGACCATCGCTCGATCCAGTGCTGAGGCTGAATATCACGTCAACAGCTGTAGAATTGACTTGGCTCCTTCAAATCCTTCAAGATATTGGCATTACAATTACGAAAGCACCTATTCTTCATTATGATAATATCAACACACTTTATTTAACCAAAAATCCAGTTTTCCACAATCGGTCAAAACATATTCAGATTGATTATCATTATGTGCACGAACTGACCACTTCAGGGCACCTAACCACTAGATACGTCAATTCTTCTGGCCAAATTGTAGACATATTCACCAAAGCCTTGGGAAAAGATCAATTTTTTAACTTGCAAGACAAACTCAATGTCATCAGCAATTCTCGTTTGCGGGGGCGTATTAAAGAAAACTATTCAAATCTGGCTCACGACAATCATGACAGATCAAGCCAACAAGGAAGTTTTCAATCGAATAATGTAAGCCCAAATCAACTGCAACATCCAGCTATGGCATCGACATCTGCAAGGAATAAAATGCAAGTTTTCACTCAAATGCTGAAACACCCAACACAACTACAAATGAAAACAGAAAATGGAAACTGCAATGTCACACTCAGCATCAAACGAATCTTCCTATGCAACGTCATTCAGTAAGCAGATGCCCTCTTTGGCCAACTCCAGTGATGTTATTGATCGATTCCTCAACGACACCATGGATGGTTGGCTGAGTCTTGAACATCAATGGGCGATGGCAAACTGCGGATGCTAGACTCTAGATGGTCCATGTGGGCCTGCAGTTTGAGAGTGAGATCGAGGCTGAGAGCTACTTTGACAATATTTTGGAAATTTCTTTGAGTGAAATGTGAAATCAAGTGGAAACTGAAAGAAACCCATAAGCACTTCTGCATCTTTTAAAATGGGCGATTGATGATGAATTGGCTAAATCATGCTTCATTCAGAATCACTTGAATAAAGATTGGTTGATTGCCTCAAGGCAAATAGGGTAACTGGGTGGCAAGCAGTTCATATCCAAGGAGTTTGAGGTTTGAATCTTGTGGCTGCTGTCACATTCTAGTGTGTTATTTCTCTGGATTGCAAACCATGGCAAGTAGAGTTGAGCGATGTACAGTATGTCCACCTAAGCTTCGAAGCAAGACAAAACCTTGAAAGCATAAGGGCATGGCCTTAGTAGTTTTATGGAGAAAGCAGTTCCTTCTAAGTAAACAATAAATAAATAAATAAATATTGGCCAATTTGTATAACACTTTGGGTCAACCCAAGCCAAGCCCCAATAAATTCAAATCGGCTGATTCCAACCAACTTTTACACGAGAAAAACAGAATGTGAGAGTATGAAGAATTAAAGAATCATTAAGGCGCACTGATAAGTATCACAATAAGCAACTCCTATTTATCAAGAATCATGCAGGAACATGTGGACTTGTGTTGGCAATTGCCCACACAGGCACACAAAAATTACTAGTTTACATGCTAAAGCTCTGTAGCTATTTTGCTGATTAGCATATGGCATCCCTTGGCCACTGATTTTCTGAAGGGCCTCCTGTCAGCAGCGAATATCTAGCTTCGCCACCGACGTGTTACTGTGTTTTGCGGCGACCCATTCAAACTGCGAACCGATGAGATCGATCCTTTTCCTTTGGAAAAACTGTTGAATCAATGGCTGTTCATCGTATTTGACAAGTCCTGGATTTCTCAAAATCAATCAGGGCAGGCCAGTCCTTGAAACTGGGCTCGATCCATCGACGGTCCAGCCGTTCTCTTTAGATGGCCAGACCCACCATAAAACTTCTTCTCGATTGATGTTTAATATTTATATGTTTTCTATTTGGGCAGATCCCCACCTGAACGTTTATGCATAATGCATAGGTTATATATGTGTCTTCTCAACTTCCCAAGATTTTTTTTCTTTTTTCTATAATGATACAAATACAAATACAAATTATTTAGGTTCCACTTCTAGGGAGGCTAAGCCTGTAATTCTCAAGCACCTTGTTCAAATTCGGAGATTCGAAGAAAAGGTCTGCAGTGAATTCTTAGCTTTAATCCTGCCTCGAAGGTCTAGGGATGTGTTGGGGCAGGAATCACCCAATGAAGCGTTGGAGCGTAGCACCTCAAGTAAACAAACTGGTGACTGTGTTTCCAAGTAAAAAATGTGACCCATGGATGCAATGGAAATCTGACACAAGAATATTCCATGCATGTCTCTCTCATAGTCCACATCTTCCGTTAATCTTTCCACCATCCTTAAGAGCTCTTTCAGAATAAAAAAACAAATGAGGCTAAATCGAGAGAGAGAGAGAGAGAGTGGTGACAGTTTCTCATGAAGCGACAGTGAATGGCGAGCGTTCAGCTGAGTTCAGGTAGATTGAGTTGAGTGCCCGGTTAAGGGTACCCAACGTACATACCCAAGAGTAAGGGGACACTTTCGTAATTTCAAAAGGTATGTCCTTTATAGTTTTTTTTTTTTTACTTCCACTTTTGTCTTCCTATTTTTTTTTTATGTGAATTGGGGGTACTTTCATCATAACCATAAAAACGCAAGAAAAATTTTTACACATAACCAGGTTTGGAGTTCGGGTGGACATGGGCCAACGCCGACATATTTGTATTAATGTAACAGTCATGATGAGAAGGAAAGTGTCCGGTCCAAGGAAAGGTATTATAGAAAAGATATATTTTGAAATATATATATATATATATATATATAGAGAGAGAGAGAGAGAGGGAGGGAGAGGTTATGAAAGAGTTAAAAAGTCTAAAATAAACATCATTTCATTAAAAAAATTCAGAAGTACCCCAACCCCCTTCTTTTTTCCCTGTATATAATAAAAAGGAAACATTTTAAAAGCGTGAAAAAGAGGTTAAGAAAAAGTTAAAAAAGTCTAAAATCAACATTACTTCATTAGAAAATTGAAAATACCAAAAACCCCATCTTTTTTGATATGGTAACTGCATGCTTGTGAGTCCATAAGGATGTGCGTGCAACTTGATCTCACATCCCGCTGTGACTCAAAAGGATGGAAGAAAAGAGAGCGGTGAAGAGGAGAAGCTGCAGTTTGTCTACCATCATTGTCATGATGTAGATGAGATGTCACTCTAAAAAATCTGGAATTGGATCTCGAATTGATGGACTAGCATTTGCTTATCCATCTATCGGAACAAGCTTTCTCAGTGACCTTAGACTTAATTTCTTGCTTAGGTGGGCATCTGAGAACCTTTTCATAACGAATGTGGAGGGCTACATATCTATATGATCCAAGATATTGCATGCCTAAGGTCTGATTTGTATAGGTTAAAAGTGAAAACTGGAAGGACCCTTACGTATGAAGTAACATCACAAAGCACCCATCTAGATATGCTTTCTATATCAAAATTTTATCCCTCCATATATATCATTCTAGCAGCCTTTTACATTATGAAAGCCGAATTTTTCATTATAGATGGCCACCTTTGAAAGTCAATCAAACAAACTGATGGTTGCTAACATCATCTCTACGAACTGATTGCCTTCTAACCAACACTTCTGTTGCAAACCGGACTGTTGCATGCAACTGTCAAATCTGTGAAGACGTGAAGTTCTTTTTTCTTTGGAAAACTGGAGGGATTGCCAACATCATGTTCAGCCTGTCCAGACCGGTCAAACACTAAGACGGCAGCAGATCCAAGAAACTAAACTGGGTCCTTTGATGGTCCAACCTTTGCTTGATTTTTAGATAAATATCTTTGTCCCAACAACCATTGCTTTATTTGATGTTTCTCATTTGCTTTCAAGGTGAGCATATTCCCAACCTCATGGCCCCCAAGTTCCTACAAAATAACGCAATTTATAAATGTCTATATATGACCGCTCACAAAGCCCCTCAACTCGACCAGCTACGCTATGCTCATCAAAGTAACCCTGTTTCTGTTTGACTCTGTAACTTTTTGTCAAGCTACGCTCTGCCTCTCAAGGTAAAGTCTTTTGTGTAACCTGCGTTGAGGCTTTTAAATTCTCTTAGATGGAACATGTTAAGAACAAAATTCTGTTTTTAAAAATACAAAATATAAAAGCACCATATTCTTTTTTCAATAAAAGTAACTTCGCTTCAATTAATGCTTCTTTATAACAAAAAATTTAATCTTTGAATTAAACATTAAGCAAGTACTATATGTTCTGAATTTTAGCCACATTTACATGATGCCATATTCGTCAGTGATCCTAAAATCCGTTCCAAACATGTGTCAGGGATTCTAAAATATGTCGCTAGCTACTACACTGTGCATGCTAAAACAGCCATCATTGTATATGGAGGGTTAGCGCTGTTAGTTGCAAAGTTAAAAGACATTAACAAGTTAAGCAACAAATATAACCGTCACATAAAACATTATGTAAAGCGATGGATAATTTCATCGTACAAAGTTATAATCAAGTGTAGGCACATTCTGTGGCCATTATGCTAGCAACTATGTCTTAACAAACACAACTAATACATGATGGCCAGTTTCATCCATAATAGTTTGGGCAACGGAACTTGTGGTGGTGGACCTTTGACCGTCACGATTACTTATTAGCGACAGAATTGTGAGTACTAGCGACTTTTAAAGCTGTAGCTAATGTTTAAACTTGCCCATCATATCTAAGTTAAGCTTTAAGCTTAAAAGGAAGGGAAAACATCTTTAAAACTGAACACATATATATTTATTCAACATGGAAAAGTAACATCATTGACTACATGACACTCAGACATTCCACTGAAATAAAACATAAGCAGCGTCCAATGCTGCCAATTATAGACCAGTACAGAGAACCATGGAGATCATGATGAAATATATATATATATATATATATATATATATATATATATATATATACATACATTTGGCCCTCGGTACATTCAATTGGTGCAAAAGAAAGCAGCCTCTTTCCCAAATCATACTTCACATGCATGTTCTGCTGCTCAACATTCTGGAAGATAGGCATCTCTCCGTCTTTAATGGTTAAGCAGGCCACTCCACTTCCAAACATCATAAAGATATTTGAAGGTGGCAGCTTCCAGTCTGCATTGGTGAAATGGAAGGTCATCCCCGGCAGTCCTTCATATGGATCACCATTATTCTCCACATGGTAACACAGATAATCTTGCTTAGGAGGATGGAAGCGTTCATGGTTTATGACATTAGCCACCGCATTTGCCACTTGATCATACACATCTTTCGCAAGATAAGTCAGTGTGGTACCCGAGTCTATGATGATCGATCTGGCATCTCCCAACAATGTGACGAACCTGACTTGGGATGCCACGGGGTCGAAGACATCCCGGATGCCCTGCTGCTGGATGTGGCCCATGATGGTGAGGCGCTGCTGTTCCCGACGAAGGCAAAGCAGAACAAGCCGGTGGTGCTGACCGGAATCAGATAGTTGCTCGCCAGAAGCGACAGGTAGGAACCTCGACCGAAGTGGAAGACGACGGAGGGCACCTTCACCACATCCTTGCTGCTCAGGTCATAGCATGTGGTGAAGAGAGAGAATCCAGCGGTCGTGCGGTTCAGCTGCATCGTCCCTGCCTGGAAAGCGTCCCTCATTGCGATGTACGCCGTCTGTACCAGGCGGGTGACGAAGGTGCCAGAGTCGACAATGATCCCTTCGTTTCAATTGGCAATGACACCGCAACATTCACTCTCTGGGACCAGCAGCGGCCGCCCACGTTGATTGCAACCAGCTGGACGTAGTAGAAGGTCCCTAACTTGGGGTTCACCACCATGGGAGTGAAGACCGAGCCACAGCCGAGAGCTAGCAGTGCAGCGTCACCAATGATGAGTGTCGATGACGGAGTGAATCCAGCTTGACGGTCGAAGAGGCAGTAAGAGAAGCACCGACCGAAGATCCGGCCAACCTGCGAAGGGAAGTAAAGGTTGCCATGGCCAAGACCAAGGAGCCCTGCGGTGCCAACAAACAGGCCTTTGTTATCGTGGCCGCAGGTGAGGACGACTCAGCCAATGGAAGTCCATCCAAAGGTCAGGGTCTCAGTGGAAAAGTCACCCCTAGTAGAGGATCCGTCGCTGTAAGACACTTGGTAAGGCGCTAATGGCCCCTGGAGCAGAACCTTTCTCAGGCGTCGGAATTCCATATCTCTGCCATTGGAAACAGTAAGGTTCTGCTCTAGGCGCCGTTCGTGCCTTCGCCAAGTGTCTTACGGCAGATCCTCCACTATGGGCGACTTTTCCACCGAGACCGTGACCTTCAGGCGGACTTCCATCAGCCAAGTCACCCGCGGCTGCGGCCACGACAACGAGGGCTTGTTTGTTGGTGCTGCCGGTCTCCTCGGTCTCGGCCACGATGACCTTGCGGGTCGCCCAGATCTTCAGTCGGCACTTCTCTCACTGCCTATCCGAACGTCAATCTGGCTCCACTGCGTCATTGACCCTCATCATTGGTGACGCTGCACTCCTGGCTCCCGGCCACTGCTCGGACTTCGCTCCCATGGTGGTGAACCCCAAGTTAGGGACCTTCTACTATGTCCAGCTGGTTCGAATCAGCGTGGGCGGCCGCTGCTGGTCCCGGGGAGCGAATATCACAGCGTTGGAATTCCAGGTCTCTGCCAATGGAAACAGAGGGGTCATCGTCAACTCCAACACCTCCGTCACCCGCTTGTTACAGCCGATGTACATCACGAAGAGGGACGCTTTCCAGGCAGGGACGACACGACTCTTAGATTCTCTCTCTTCGACACGTGCTACGACCTGAGTGGCAAGGATGTTGTGAAGGTGCCCACCGTGCTCTTCCACTTCGGTCGGGGTTCCGACCTGTTGCTTCTGGTGAGCAACTATCTAATTCCAGTTTAACACCACCGGCTTGTTCTGCTTTGCCTTCGCCGGGACCCGCAGCGGCCTCACCGTCATCGGTAACATCCAGCAGTAGGGCATCTGGGTCGTCTTGGACCCCAACGCATCCCGAGTCAGGTTCGTCTCTTAACAACGAAGTTCTCTATGCATCACCAAATTGTATGTTGAGTCTGCTCTTTCCGAGCTTATGTCAATCAGATTGAGAACTACCTGGTGCCATCAGCGTTTCTTGAACCTCTTGCCTGAAAACTCTCGTCCTTGCTGAATTTGAGCTGTCCCATGGAATTGTCTTCATTGCTTTAGGGAAGAAGACAGTAAGCAAATTTCTTTCAATAGAAGAGCCAATCTGATTTACAAGCGAGAGAGGACCACCGCCAAGGCCAGGAACTTCAAGCAAGGCAGGATTCGGAGCGCCTTCATTACGAATGCAACCAAAGACAATTCCTGGAAGCTCGATGGTGCTGGCACCAACCACCGCCAAGGCCAGGAACTTCAAGCAAGGCAGGATTCGGAGCGCCTTCATTACGAATGCAACCAAAGACAATTCCTGGAAGCTCGATGGTGCTGGCACCATCGTCAAACAAGAGTGTCTCGGTGGCAAGTGTCCCTTTTATGAAGGATTTGTCTCCATAGGAATATATGAATCCGCAAAGTTGGTTGATAGTGCAAACATGATCGTCCAGTTCCATGCAAGAGCTGGCCGAGCAGCTCTGGCTCTTGGAAGTGGACTATTGAAGTGGATCAAACATTGAGGTTTCGCCGCACGTCGTCTATATGAGGTCGCTACCAATGTCGATGGTGGCCCAGTAGAGGCAGGATACTCGCCGGAGCCAGGCATCACGGGGCTGGAGATCACGCTGGTGGTACTGGCAAACCATGAAGCAATGCGGTTGGAGTGCAACATGGAGCGCAGAGCCACGTGCTCGGCTCGTTGGGCGAGAGTGAATGAGGGGTCATAAAGAGGAGAGAGTGATAGAGTCTCGATGAATGAAGTCTATGGAGAAGCCGAGAGGTTTGAAAGCGAAGATGGTGGTAGGGTTAGGTAGTATTGCAAGCAGGAGCAGCTGCAGGAAGGCCGAATGCTAAGGAGGAGAAGAAGGCAGCCATGGTGAGCGCTAAAAAGTTGTTGTATTAAGGAGATATGTGTTGGTATTTATAGTGGAAGTCATAGTTAGGGTTGCCGCTGATTAATGTGATGATGTGGATTTGGAAATTGCGGAGAAAAGAAACATGTGATCGAACTGAGCAACGTATTCCAGGTGTTGGTAGCGTTTCTTGATGGTTAAGGTTAGTCAAATTTCTTAGTGCTTGGTAGGGCTTCCACTATTTTTTTGTGTCTTTTGGTTGGTCTTAGTAAAATCCAGATCCGTATATAAGTGTTGAAAAACTTTCTATCACAAATATCTGAAAAAAGGAAAGGGAGACAATTTAATGTATTTTTTCAGTTGTTTGGTAGCAGAAACACTTATAAATCAACTTTAAAAATGGAAGCATGTACATAAAATAATAGAACTATTGTTTCATAAAATAATAAAATTATTATTCCATAAACCATTTTAATCTTTAAGACATTCACAAAGTGTCCTACCAAACGAACCATAAGATAACCACAATAATTGATGAATAAATACATTGGAAGAAGAGATTGTGATAGTGGCGTTTGAAGGGTTTTTTTTTTTATTAGTCTTGCCCTTCTAAGCCATGGTAGTTCCTGCCCCAAAAAACCATCCACTGACCGGCTGAAATCACGAACATTCAAGGGTTCAAAAATGAAAATCTCTCTCTCTCTCTCTCTCGTTGTACATATATGTATTTCTACCCCACAATATTATGCGCTACTTCACCCGCTGATGAGTTCATGGGACATTGGCGCTTGCTTTGAGGGGCTGCAGGTGTTACGGCCATAGCAACAATGGTTTATGATGCCATCTGATAACATCAACCAGCTTTTATATATATATATATATATATATATATATATATATATATATATATATATATATATATATATATATATATATTAAAAAGTTATCAGTTATTTTTATTGCAACAATGGTTTATGATGCCATCTGATAACATCAACCAGCTTATATATATATATATATATATATATATATATATATATATATATATATATATATATATATATATATATATATATATATATATATATATAATCCTCTGATCATGTTGAATTCCATCATCAGGACTGCCTGATGCATTTGCTTTAGGTGAATGTGATTAAACACATCGCCTGATACATTTTATCGGGTGATGTATGAGAAGTCAGAGGATTTTCTTTCCAAACCCAGAAGATGAAATCCACAAATTTGTATATGAGAGTACTTACACGTCCTGATCATTTTATAGCTCTTTTCCTTGATAACAGTAATTGGCAGGTGCTATTTGGCGACTAATAATATTTTACATTAACAAAGTCATACTTGTAATGATTTTCATCCTCTCTCAAGAGTGCAAAAGGTTCCATGTTTGGGTTAAGCTAGAATTTGCCTTTCACATGCATGGCCCACAAATGTTATTAACAAACATTTAGAGGTTGTTTGATTGCATTGGAACACCGCGGAACATAACAGATGCGTTCTGTTTTGGTGAAATCGGTGCAAACATTGGACAGAGAACGATTAGGACATGCAGAACAGAGAACAGGAGATATAAATAGTTGAGGTGTTCCATGGTTTACCAATTACCATGGGAACAGTGCGTCGAGGAACGCAACTCTCCCCGACCCCAAGCTCCTCTTGCCCTCGCCCTTTCTCTTTCTCTCCTTCTCCTCCATCTATGCCCCCCTCTCCGCCCCCGAGCTGCCCCTTCTCCTCTGTCTCTGCCCCCAAGCTGCCCTAGCCCTTTCTCTTTCTCCCCTTCTCCTCCGTCTCCGCTCCCGAGATGCCCTCGCCCTTTCTCTGTCTCTCCTCCTCCTCCATCTCTCCCACTTCTCGCTTTTGAGTCTCCCCCTCGCCCACTGCTCTACCTCTTTCACCCTGTTCTCTCTATTGCTCTCTATGCCCATTTCATTGCTGCAAGGAGGTTCATTGCCGTGAATGGCTTTTTCCAGGTGAGTTTTTATCTCTTTCTCTTGTTTTCTCTCTCGCTCCCTCCCTCTATTTGTCTCTTATTTGCAGAAGCAAAGAATACGCTTCTGAACTATGTGTATCATGAAGTGAAGATTGTTGGAGCTTTGCGAGGAATGAAGATAGCGCACAAACGAAATGCAGAAATCGAAAAACCATTCATAGAAGTGTGTGTTTCATAGGGCAGAAGTAGAACCTGTAGAGGCGACCGCCGACTGAATGTCGGCGGCTGTTGGAAGAACGGCTACAGTCCCTATAGAGTCGTTTCCTTGCGGAGGTAGCGGCGGCGGTGGCGGCAGCGGCAATGGGTTTCTCTCCTCAGCCATAGCAGCCTAGTGATGGGGACAAGCAATTCACGTATGGCTAAGGGGACCGATTACCCATACGGTAAAACTGAATGTGTCTCACTCCATCACAAGACACGAGTATTTATACTTAAGGGTCCGAAACGGATATGGACCCGTATCGACACAGGACTATCCAGATGGAGAAATCCCAACAATCTCCCACTAGTCCAAGTCGATATCAAGGGTAAACAAAATGAATAGATTAGCCTTAAGATCCATTTCAAGGTCCCACCTTTGTTGTCTTACAAAACTTCTCAATAAACAAATGAGAATACAAAATAAATAGACAACAAACTTAATGAGAATCAACAAACTGTATGTGATCACATTCATAAATGTATATAATAGTGTGTTTACATTGAACTACACAAACTCATCCTCTTAACATGTTCAAACATACCAGATGCTAGCGCTTTAGTAAGAGGATCTGCAACCATATCTGTAGTCCCAATGTGTTGAATACACACTAGTTGATTCTCTCTCCATTCCTTAACAACAAAATACTTAAGTTTCATATGCTTATAAGAAGTAGTACTTTTGTTGTTATTGGAAAAGGACACTGCAGCTTCATTATCACAGTGAACCTTAAGTGGTCTATCAATTGATTCAACTATCTTGAGCTATGAAATGAAGTTCTTTATCCAAATTGCCTGCGTTGTAGTCTCATATAATGCAATGAATTATGCTTCCATGGTATGAGCAGCAGTCACAGTCTGCTTTTTGCTCCCTCATGAGATGCCACCTCTTGATAGAAGGAAAACAAAACCAGTAGTAGACTTTCTACTATCAGTGCATCCTCCAAGATCGGTGTCAAAATAACCAATCACTTCTGAATGGTCCACCTTGCGATATGTCAACATGTAATCTTTTGTTCCTTGCAAGTATCGCATGACTATCTTTACGGCCTTCCAATGTGCCATGCTTGGATTAGACTGAAATCTACCAAGCATGCCAACAGCAAAGGAAATGTCAGGCCTAGTGCAAATCTGCGCATACTGCAAGCTGCCAACCGCTGATGCATATGGAATGTTGATCATTTGTGTATTTTCAAATTCGTCCTTTGGACAATCATTTAGGCTCAATTTATCACATTTAGCTATGGGTGCCGAAATAAGAGAACAATTCTCCATCTCATATCTTTTAAGAACTTTATTGATGTATGCTGATTGGGAGAGACTTAAAACACATTTAGATCTGTCTCGACGAATCTCAATGTCGAGAACAAATGAAGCCTCACCCATGTCCATCATATCAAAATAAGATGCGAGAAAATGTTTGGTTTCTGTTAGCAATTGAAGATTATTTGAAGCAAGTAAAATGTCATCCACATATAAAGTCAAAATTATGAACTTACTCTCACATGTCTTAAGATACACACATCGATCAATGATGTTTTATATAAACCCAAAAATCGTAATGACTTCAGAAAACTTAATGTACCATTGACGTGAGGCCTATTTAAGTTCATAAATCGCTTTATTAAGCTTGCAAACCAAATTATCTTTACCACTCTCAGAAAACCCTTGAGGTTGATCCATATATACCTCTTCATTCAAATTACCATTTAAGAAAGCCGTTTTCACATCCGTCTAATGTAGCTCTAAGTCAAAATGAGCTACAAGTGCAAGGACAGTCCTCATTGACTCTTTAGCAGAGACACATGAATATGTCTCATTATAGTAAATGCCTTTCATTTGTGTGAATCCTTTAGCAAGCAATCTTGCCTTGTATCTCTCTATGTTGCCTTTAGAGTTCCTCTTGGTCTTATAGACCCATTTACACCCTATGGGTTTAACTCATTCAGGCAACGACACAAGGCTCCATGTCTTGTTTTTAGCCATAGAGTCAAACTCTTCTTTCATGGTATTAATCTAGTGTCTGTATTGTTTGCTTTCAACGGCTTCAATAAATGTAAAATGGTCATCATCAACATCTATGAAATCACTAGGCTCTTGTAGGTATACCACATAGTCTGATGATATGGCAGATCTCCTGGCTCTTGCAGATCTACGAACAGGTAATTGATCATTTTCAATTTGTATGTCTACATCTTGTTCGTGTTCATCAGTATGATATACATTTAATTCATCTGGATCTAATGCATTACCTGTATGATTTGCATTCATGTCATCATGAGAAACAACATAATCATACACACTTGCATTCTCTTTAGCAGGTCTACTTTCAGTATCCTGTATTTCCTCAAAAATGAGATTTTGTAATACATCTAATCCAAATGAGCCATCTTCCCGGAATTTAGCCTTATCTGTTTCCACAATATGTGGTGTATGAGATGGACAATAAAACCTATAGCCTTTCGATCTTTCTGGATAACCAATAAAGAAACCACTGGTTGTTCTAGGATGAAAGGCTTTTATCTAGGGGTTGTACAATTTAGCTTCAGCAGGACATCCTCATATGTGTATATAAGAAAGAGAAGGTTTCCTACCTGTCCACAATTCGTAAGGAGTTGTGGGAATAGCTTTAGTAGGAACCCTATTATGTATATGCACTGCTGTCCTGAGAGCTTCACCCCACAAGGTTAGAGGGAGAGTGGAATAATTTATCATAGCTCGAACCATTTCTTTAAGCGTACGATTTCTTCTTTCAGCTACACCATTTTGATAGGCACTGCCTGGCATGGTGTATTGAGGCACAATGCCTTCTTCCTTTAGAAATTGTGCTAATGGTCCCTCCCTTTGTCCCATCTCAGTAAACCTACCATAATATTCACCACCTCTATTTGATCTGACTATCTTGATAACTTCACCGATTTGTTTCTCTACTTCTTTCTTATAGTCCTTGAAAACTTGACACACATCGGATTTTTCAAAGATTATGTAGAGATACAAATACCGAGAATAGTCATCTATAAAAGTGACAAAATACTTTTCGCGTGTGTAACAAGGAGGGAAAGGTCCACAAACATCTGTGTGAACAATTCCTAATCTTTTAGTACATCGCTTGGCACTTACTTTATATATGTTAGTTTGCTTTGCCTTTATGCAATCTACACATATGTCGTTATCTATAAAATCAAGAGATTGTAAGATCCCTTCATTTAAGAGTCTCCTTATTCTCTTTTCAGATATATGACCCAAACGGCGGTGCCATAGCATGTACGAATCATCTTTGATGGTAATACGCTTATTGCCACTTATACAATGTCTAGAAACCAACGATTCAGGAGATTGGATCTTCACATTCAACTTGTATAAACTATCACACAAAATAGCAGAACCAATTTCAACAAGATCTTTATAAATGAACATCTTTGCATTCTCAAACTTTAAGCAGAAATCAAATTTGTTCAATCTTGATACAGAAATTAAGTTTCTACTATATGATGGAACAAAGAAAACATCATGAAGATCCAAAACAAAGCCAGTATCAAGCCTAATCTGGCATTCTCTAGCCTTCACATGTGAGCGCATTTTGTTTCCTGATAAAATGCTCCTCTCATATAGAGTTGGTTCCCCTTTGCTCAGAAAGTCCTGTAAAAAATTGGCAATATGCACAGTAGCACCAGAGTCAATCCACCAGCTATTAATAGGAATATGTAACATATTACTTTCAAGTGAAACAAATGACATGTTACCTTTCTTCTCTAACCAATTCTTGTACTTGATGCAGTCTGACTTTTTATGCCCTTTTTTCTTGCAAAAGAAACACTTTATAGGAGCTAAGTTAGTCTGTGCAGTTTGAGAAGTTGTTTAACTAGTTGACTTCTTCTTGGCACTCCTTTTCATTGAACTTTTCTTTATGCCAACTTTACCAGCCCCATAGTGAGAAACCATATGTGTGCTTTGCAACTTCTCACCCTTCATTCTTTCCTCCTCTTCAACACACTTAGACATCAATTCATTGAATGTTCATTGAGAATTATGTGTGTTGTAACTGATCTTAAAAGGAGTATATTCAGTTGGTAAAGAGGTAAAAGTAAAGAATACGAAGAATGATTCAGAAATAGTCAACTTCATTGCATTCAATTGAGAAGCAATGTTCCTCATTTCTAATATATGCTGGCGAATGTTACCCCCTCCTTAATATTTCATAGATATTAACTTTGACATTAGGGTACTGGCTCTGGCTTTATGAGAGCTGACAAACTAAGCCTCAACTGCATCCAAGAACTCTCTCACCGTTCTACAAGGTGGGATAGCACCACGTATGTTTTTAGCGACCCTTGATTGCAAAAGCAACAAGCTTAGTCGGTTAGAATGCTCCCACTTGTCAAAGTACACTGTTTCATTATGTGTACTTTGTGGTGTAAGAGGAGGTGGCTCAAGTCGCCTCAAAGCCATATCCAAATCCATATAACCTAATATAAACACAACATTTTCTTTCCATTCAGCATAATTTGAATCATCAAGTAAAGGGATAGAATTTGAGCCATCAAAATAAATAGAACCAAGCACTGCAGATGACAAAAGTCATCAATAAGTTGACATGCATTATATGAGACAAACTATATGGAAGAGTAAACTAAATAAAAGTTTCTTTATATTTACTATTTCCAAGACAAATACCAGGGGTCATTAGGATACTACGTTGGTAATATACCTAATACATACATATATTCCGTTTTAACTTTGTCCAGTAAAACTAGGAAATGTAAATTCAAACTATAGTCAAGCATAACATCTTTGGGTGTAAAATGACAAAACTATGTAAGAATCTATTTTCCTATTTTACTCTACTTATTCTCTTGAACATAACACACTACCTTTGGGTAATTATGCTATTTCAAATGAGAGTAAGTACAACATGAAACACTAATGTAACTTTAAACCATGTGTAGTCACTTTGGTGAGGTATGACATGATTTAACTAATCATAGGCTCTTTACATTATCGTTATCGTTCAAACTTTATGATCATACAATAAAATTAACTTTAGCATAATCCTAAATAAAACATGATACAAAAATATGTTATAAAATCACATATAAAATGAAACACACGGATCATTTCTGCATAATCAACTTAATGCTATCTAAATTGTTCATTAAAGCTCTATAAAACATAATGAATCAGTCTCGTATCGATCTAAAATGATCGAACCAATCCATTAAATACCTTAAATGGACATACAACCACATATACCAGCTTCCTCTAGCTTAGAAGCGGTCCCGTATCAGTCCTAAATGGATTGAACCAGTGGAAAACTAGGTGCACCAGTTCAAAAAGGGAAAGAACCGGTCTCAAACAACTCTGAATCAGTTTGAAAAGCCCGAATCGGTTCTGAAACTAAATGAACCGGTCTGAAAATCAACTGAACCGGTCCAGAAAAGATCCAAATCGGCCCCAAAATGCCCGAACCGGTCCCAAAAAGGTCCGAATCGGTTCTGAAACGGACCGAATCGGTTCTGTTTTAAAAATCAGGCCGTATGGATACGGTTCGGGTCTGACATGACCCGACCCGATCCAAAAAATCAAAACTAAGCGGGCGGGCAAAAGTCGAGCGGCAACGATTTTTTTTTTAAAAAAGCTTTTATGGATCTGGGTCGGGTCATGACTGACCCGACCTGGGTCCGACCCGCCTCCCTGCCTTCCGCCCGACCGACTCCCGCTCGACCAAAACCGCTGCAACAACGGCAGGACAGTTAATGGCGAGGGAAACCGGCGGGACTCCGGGGAAGGCTTTGGGTGGGTGCCGGCGGGTCTCACGGCATCGCCCGGCGACGGAGAAGCTACCGGCGGACCTCTGACTGGCCGTCGCCCTTCCTGTCGTCGTCTGTCCCTGTGCCCTAAACTTTCAAATTTGGGCATGAGTGGTGGCAGCGGGAGGAAGACGGGCGACTTTGGGTGGACGCCGGCGGGTGCCGTCATGGCCGTCCGGCGACGGCGAACCCGCCGGTGGCCTCCCTTCCTGCAGTCACCCTTCAACGGAGAGGCCAACGCCTTCCGTCCCCTTCCCCTTTCCCTCTTTTCCCTTTGTCGGGCGGCTGAAAACAGTGCCGAAAAGGGCCACCGGCAGGCCACCCAACAGCATGGGTGGCCGCCGGCAGGTCGCACCAGTATGGGGAGGTCCGGCCGTCGCCTAATGGCCGGCTGACGCCTGCCTTACGGCCGGAAACCATCGCCCGCTGCCCTCTTCTTCCACGTTTCTGCCCTATTCCCTTTGCGTGAAGACAGAATGCAAAGGGAAAACGCGCAACGAAAGTGTGGGCCCATAACCCATTGTTGGAGCTTTGCGAGGAATGAAGGCATAAACAAAAATGCAGAAATCAAAAAACCATTCATAGAAGCCTGTGTTTCATAGGGCGGAAGTAGAACCTGTAGAGGCAACCACCGACTGAATGTCGGCGGCTGTTGGAAGAATGGCTACAGCCCCCATAGAGTCGTTTCCCTGCAGAGGTAGCGGCGGCAGTGGCGGCGGCGGTGGCGGCAGCGGCAATGGGTTTCTCTCCTCAACCATAGCAGCCCAGTGATGGGGACAGGCAATTCACGTATGGCTAAGGGGACCGATTACCCAGACGGTAAAACTGAATGTGTCTCACTCCATCACAAGACACGAGTATTTATACTTAAGGGTCCGAAATGGATATGGACCCGTATCGACGCAGGACTATCCAAATGGGGAAATCCCAATAAAGATCATTATCAAGGAATATTGGAGTGTGCAGACCAGTGACAAAACTCGCTTCTGCGGACAGGAGGAAGATATAGAACGCGATTGAGCTGATCACAAGGTAGTAATTACATTCATTTCATTGCAGTACTTTTTACTGGATTAATTACAAAAAGCAGTAACTTTTGAGCACTAGATGCTCTTGAAGAACTCTTAACTGTGGGAGTATGGTTTTTGTGAAGCTAAAAGCACAGATGCAACCGTTTGTATGCTTGAAAATTTGGGAATTAAACACCTACTTTTTGGGTGCACACATCTTGTTTTCAAAATCACACACCTAAATTTTGTGGCTTATATAATTCAGTCTACACATTATGACAGAACATATTAGTTTTTGTTTGAAGGATTTTAAATAACCATGTTCAGTGAAATTGTGATGTCTCCATACGACATGTCTAACATATGGAATAATCAAAACAGCTAGTTGTATTGAAGACAACCAAGGTCCACAGTCTGTAAAGCAGTAAACCTGTTATTGGATTTTCTGGCTTGTTTCTCAGGTCTACAAGGAGCAAACGCAGAATAGTTTCAGGAAGGCAGAATGTCCTTTTCGGCTGGTTCTCTTGTGCCTTTCTGGAGTGATATTGTGTATTACTTATTACCGTCTTGAGTTAAGATTAAAATGTTACAAAAATTCAACTAGTAAATCGGATCCAATAGACTTGAAGATTAATAATGTAGCATTTATATGTCATAAACGTTGGTACATCATAGTTTCATGTTCCTTTTTGTTCCTATCAATTGAAGATTACGCTCATTCAATTGGTCTATGAACCATTTAGAAAGTCTTACTGATGAAGAGGGAGCAGAAACATGAACAGAAAAGATGCAAGCTAGGTTGAACAACTACCAAGAAGCTGGATAAAAGATCATATCCCTCAAATGGAAGACTGAAGAGGTTCGGAAATGCAGGGTTTCTCATGACAGGTGCAAATTCAGCATGGTTTTACAAGTTTCGTGCCTGTTATAATAAACTGAACTGCACATTTCTAGGCTTCTATTTCGCATAGGAGATGATGATCAGAAGCATTTGGCTTCTATTTCATCTTTACCCTCATTTTATTTAAGGCTGAAAGTGAACGCAGGTCCACATACTATATGCTTCTTTTGTTGGAACAAATTTAACACACTAAAAGGCTGACAGATCTCCATTGACTTTGGTGGTGGCTTGTTTTAGCCATTCTTCTGGTTTTTCCTTGTTCAAGATGAAATCTGGCAGTGAAATCGTGAACGACCTTCTGCATTTGCAATGGAGATGAAAGCGATTGGCCTTCACGTATTATTGCATCTACTAGAGCCAATTGCTTGATTTAATTTCACCGCAGTCATGCGACCAAGTGCCTTAGAGCTGAACTAGAAAGGTTCACATCTTAATAATGAGAATTTGATGCAACAGGCCAGCCACTGATCTCAAATTGGGATACTTCTACCGCCTCTATATTAATTAAAGTTTCATAGCTCTTTCAAGAATAAATGTTGTAGCATAAAATAAAAGATGAATGTAATTGCATATATGCAGTGCAGTAGTTGTAATGCCCTCTTAATTTGACTAATTTTCCTGCGTGCACTTGGATTTGTGTCAAAGTAAAGAATATGTAGCTTATGCTTTATAATTATGACTTGACTTACTTTGTTTGCGTAACAGTCATGTTTATTTTTCTTTTCTATTCTTCTTCTCCCATTAATCTATAATAACCATGATCATGGTAAGTAATTAAGATTAATTTTCTGTGTATTAGTGGATATCATGTAAGGATCAAATTCAACTAGACTGCATCGATAGAAGTCACAGTGATCAAGAAGCTATGGAATTTACTGCCAGCAGAATTTTGGACATTTTGTGACGATCGGCACTCTGAAAGTTAGATTTATCCCTTTTTTGGGGACTTCACCAACGCATGGAATGTTATTAAAATTATGGTTTCGAACTCATCAAATGTGAGTAGAAAGAGAGAGAGAGAGAGAGAGAGAGAGAGAGAGAGAGAGAGAGAGAGAGAGAGAGAGAGAAGGAGAGGAGTCAAGGAATCTCTTGGAAATTTCTGCAGATGAGCTTACAAACACCAGACAGGACAGAAATAACAGACAGAACTAACCATAGAAGATAAGACAGAACGGATAGATCAGACAAAACAGAAACAAACGTCAGATAGGACAAACAGATCAGACAGAACAAACATATGCGAAACAAACACCGGACAAGAGAAATGTAGTGTTATGTTCCTAAAATCATCAAACGGTGGACAAGGGACATCGTTGTCCATGAAGATAGGACAGTGGTTTGATGGACATGACGTTTTGTCTATCCTGTCCCAATGGAGAGCAATGAAACGACCTCTTAGGGTAGTAGCGAGCTATGTATAGTGTGCTTCATTGCCTTGGTGTAGAGCATCTCACGATGCCCTAGCTTGTGCATCACTCAACAGAGTGTCCCATGACCCACTTTCTCTACCGCGAGCACCTAGCATAGAGAAAGCCCATGGTTTTTGGGGGTTGCAGAAAAAGCTGACAGTCCTGTGTTCGAATGGAGAGACTTACTAAGAGACACTCCAACCATTCAGACAACATCCCTACCATTCAATGCACTCATGGCGACTTCTAAGTGGTCCAAATAAGTAGGCTATGCAAATGGTTAAAGATTGACCAGGCCCTCAGCTAGGGCTGTTCATGAGCGAGTTCGAGCCGAGCTTGGCCAGCTCGAGCTCGACTCGACTAAAATTACTCGAGCTCGAACTCGACTCGAGCTCGAGTCGAGCTTCTTACAGCAAACTTGAGCTCGACTCGACTACTGAAAGTCGAGCTCGAGCTCGACTCGATTAACCCGATTTAGCTCGACAACTTGTTTACCATTTAAGCTCATTTAACTTTAGCTCGTTTAGCTCGAGCTCGACTCGCGTAACAGCAAAACAGAGTAACAGCAAAACAGAGATGAAAAACATATATGAAAAAACAGAGATGAAAACCACACGACAATAACAACAAAACAAAGATGAAAAACAGAGATGAAAACACCAAAAACAACATTATATGTAAAAACAGTTACATGTAAAAACAACACACGAAAACGAGAAGAACGAATTTACTATCAATAACAACAAAATAGAAAACACCACAAGATTCAAAGCAATAAACTAAAAAAAAAACGAGGGAGAAGATAAACCCTAACCGGGGAGTCCGGGACAAAGGTCGCGCGTCACTGACCACGCAAACGAGACCCAGGTGCTTGAAGAAGGGGGAAATCACCGACCACGCAAAGGAGACCCAGGCGCTTGAAGAAGGGGGGAAATCACTGACCACGCAAGCGAAGGCGCTTGAAGAAGGGGGAAAAAATGAAAACCCAACAGAAGAAGAACCAATTCAAGAAGAAGAAGAAAACCTGCCGCCCGCCACCCTGCCGGCTGCTGCGCTTCGCGGCTTCACCCCATCGGCCTTCCCCTTCTAGATGGAACATGGTCGAATCACAGGGGCGCTTCTCTCGTGACCTCGTCTGGTCTGGTGGTCGACGGTCGTGGTCGACGGAAGAGGGAAGACATGGTCGTGGTCGACGGAAACGAAAGAGGGAAGACATTTTGCGGTCGATGGAAGAAGAGAAATCGAGAATAGAGAGAAAGGCTTTCGACGTTTCGTTTTTACATTTAACCCTAAACCGGTGAACCGGTTTCATGAACCAGTTTGTACGAGTCGAGTCAAGTTTATACGAGTCGAGTTCGTGCAACTCGAACTCGACTCGTGTAGCGTTTCGAGCTTAATGGGTGAGCTCGAACTCGACTCATTTATAAATGAGTTGAGTTCGAGTCGAGCTTTTCCGGGCGAGTTCGAGTCGAGCCCGAGTTGGCTCGACTCGTTGTGCAGCCCTACCCTCAGCTTATAAGCTGTTTTGGATCTTACCGACTTACCATCCCATCAAACGAGCTTGAGAAAATCAAAAAACATGGCTTTTAGGTGGTGAAAGTGAGGAACATTTTTCATACCATTTCTAAAATAGCTGAAACTTTCACCTAACCTATCGTCTCTTAGGATACAAGACCTACTGCTTTCTATGCATTAAGGGGTCATCTTTATATGACATCATACTAAAAATGCACCCGCACTAGCACTAACAGAGGTGTAGTCTCCATGGGGCATATGCCACGTAGAACTCACTCTGAAATGTTAACAGAGTATTCAAATTAAGATGAACTTATGTCCAGTTATATGGAGTAGCGCCACCGCATTAGATCCCGGTCACTGCCCCATGGTCAATTAAAAATTTGTTAACCATATAGTTTATTCCCTATAAAAAAAATTCTGGCTTGCCCCTGCCCTCAGGCTAGATGAATCATAACTTTGTTGGATAAATCTAACTTGGACATGTTCTCCTAATTATATGTTTGAAATTGTCGTTGGGGCTTTCGTGAATCTGCTGCAAAAAGCAAGGTAAATTCATGAAACACTTTTTAAAATGTCTAATAAACCTAACTAATTTTTGAGTTAAATACTCAGAACAGTAACATGAAAAGAAGGGCCGACCTTTGGCCATTTATTCCCTCTCATTGGAGGGGCTTTTAGTGTTTCTGTTGCTGGTTCATAGTCATTCTGTCGCCCCAGGTTATGTATGATGCCAGGGCTACACAGGGATTTATAACAGCGTGGGGACATGCTTTGTCTTCCTGCTCGTATTTTCGTTTCTTTGTTGTTCTTTATAATAGTCTGAAATCATAGAAAAAAAAAACGTTTTCACGTTTTGAACAGTCAGGTTTTCTTAAGGAATAATACAACGACTTTGAAAAAGCAAGAAAAAAGGAATAAATACGTAAAATTGTTAAAAATTTTAAAAATCCTAAAAATGAAAGAAACGTGGCCTGGGCACTTTGGTCATTATAAAAAGTCGTAAAGCCGTTCACCTGACCTGCGGGGACCGCGATTGCTTCAATCTAAAGCTCAGAGTTTGCGATAAATAAATACCCGACGTACCGAAATACCCCTCGGGTACTACTTCTGAACATATTTGGGTATGAAAGCCGTTGGAACGCGGATCTGGATCTGGAGGCCGGTACGAAGGGTCCACTTGTAGAGCCTAGTGCGTTTCTGCTTTTCATAGGAAGGCCCGACCGAACCATTCCCCGGACCCAACTTTGCAGGTAATATAGATCCAGACGCTCCTAGGTGGCTCTTTCGCCATTGACTCAAAAGACCATGTACACTTTAGTAATTTAAGTTAAAATAAAAAACGAAAATAGAAAAGAAGATTGTTTGTTTATTCTTCGGAAAATTAAACTGTTGAATGAGTGGTTGCTCATTCTGTTCAACCAGTAGTTACCTGTCAAAAAAGCAATCCAAGGAACTGGGCTGGGTCCATCAATGGTCATATGCCCGTCCAAACCCCTTTCCTAGAAAATAACATGATAAGACTCTAATTTAGATGAGGAGGAGGTCATCCCACAATCCCAGTGAAAGCTGAACTTCCCTCTTTCCCCTTACTCCCAAGCCCATGGGCTGTATCGATGCAAGCGAGTGGAGCCAAATGACCAATAATTAGCATAGAATCAAATTTCATACTCACCACAAGACTGCTACTAACCATCCTTCTTTCTTTTATGCATACGGTATTGAATTATTTCGTGGCCATTGCGCGGAATGCCCACACCAGTCCTTGATACTTCATTCCTTTTTATTTTTATTTTTCATATGAATGCCCCTTAAATTTTGCAATTCAAAATAATACTGCCCCTTCGCCAGAAAATTTTGGCCCTCCCTACCCCTCTTTTTTTCCTTTTTCTTGCTCCCTTTTTGCTTTTTCTCTCATTAAAAGACCAGTGTGGTGATTTTGGGACTCTGCTTACTTTCAAGGTTTAAGTATAGACTCTCAACCCAACATGTACATAAAGTTCATATCAAATTAAAAGAGTTATCATGTTCTAAGTTTAACATATACACTATTCCAGTAACTAATATCTATTCAAGTATAATAATGTAATTGTACCTAAAGCTCATATCAAATTAAAAGAGTTATCATGTTCTAAGTTTAACATATACACTATTCCAGTAACTAATATCTATTCAAGTATAATAATGTAATTGCTCTGCATGCCCATCTGGCAGCCACTGCTCGTGACATCAAATAGGTAATTTTTCACTAGGAAACAACAGTGGGAGCCCCTCATTTTGTTGAGATATAAAATAGTTAATTAACTATACATTGATGGTAATTAATCCATCGTCTATGTCACTGATTTCTAGACACTAACATTGCAACACTTTGCCGGGGGAAGACTCACAGTGGCTGATGACATTAGCTAGTGATGAAAGCAGTTCGTGCATCATTTACAGGGGAATGCATGCATCTTTTTGTGTTTTCACACCGTTTTGTACAATCCAAGCAATATTAAGTAATAACATTTGAATATTTTTGTGTTGAAGACTTCCAATCACAAATTGATATAGACATTTTAACATATTCTGTATGGGTCATTTGGCAGTTGGTATACTCTGTCAGTTTTTCGTAATTCGATTCCAAAGTTTGGAGCTGATTCACAAAGCATCTCATTTCCCAAGTAATTCCTTAGAGGTCGTTTAATTGTTGTCCTATAGGATAGAATGGATAAAACATCCTGCCCACCACACCATTGTCCTGTCCTCATGGATAATGGTGCTCTTTGTCTACGATTTGATGGGCATAAGAACAAAAACACCATGTCTTTTTTGTCCGACATTTGTTTTTCCTATGTTTGTGCTGTATGTTCCGTCCAACCTATTGACATTTGCTTTTTGTTTTGTTCAATCTACCTGTTTCGTCTGTGTCTTCTATTGTCAGTTCTTTTTGTCTTGTCTGTTTTGTCTGTTTGATACCAAGAACACTTTAATTTTTAAATTTCCCTGTTCTAAGTAATGCCATACAAGTTATGTTATGGTTTAAAACCAATCTTCATATGTACTATACAAAACTCATGTCAAGATGGTATACTATTGTCATAAACATGTTATATCAAAACAATTATAAAATTCATAACATAAACATGTTATCTCCACATCAATAAGTTCGATAACAGACATAGTCATATAACAAAAACATTATTAGCATTAAATGTTGAAACATTATGTAGTCATCATATCAAGTGAACCTACAAAAAAACAAAGTACAAACAGTTTAAAATATTCAACAAATTTGTAGGCCACATGATATAGTATATTGACACATAAATAGATACAAAAGTTTAACAACATTAGAACTACTATAAAGACAAAAATAACTATAACAACTTGCAAGAAACTAATCTTCTATGCTTTGCACTCTATCTGCCTCTACTATTCCCATCGAAAACCACGTAATACTTGAGGGAAGACATCAACCTCTGGTTCATGCATTTCATAAATTAGAAAGATAAAAGAATAGTTAGGATACCAACAAAGTATTACAAATTGACTTGTCATGCGAATAAACAAAATACAACACCAATATAACAAGTGAGAGCTATATATACAAGCATTGAGAAACACATCTATTACTGTATAAGTTTAAATAATTTGACAACACCTACTCCTGCTTCCTCCTAATCCTGCTTGTCCTATTTACTGTTGCAAGACACTTTAGTCTTCAGTTTTAGGCTTGCAAGGTTGACTAGTTTCTTTATCTATAGAATCTAAAATTAGTTTTAACCTTTCAACTTATACATAGCATATATTTTTTTCTTTGAAACACGAATTTGTACTTATTTAAATTTATTTTTATTAGCTATAATTTGTTTGTCGGCTGTGAAATTATGATCTTGTTCCATATAGCAATGTGTATATTTGTTCAATGTTCATACCTTACAATGCAATATTAACTTTCTTCAAGCAAGATTTTTCATACTCAAAACTGTAGTTTATAACTTTCATACAGATTTAATGTGTTATGGTTCTAACTTTTGTTTCGTCAACTACATTGCACTCTTGGATGTCATGGTTCTAAGTGTGTTACTTTTTTTTTTTACCTTCAATTTTTTTGGTACTGCATGCTTAATGTGTAGATGTAAACATCAACATTTTGTTGTTTTGGAAGATCATCTTCCAATTTCTTCCCATGTGAAAATGAGGAGGAGAATGGAAAAAAAAAAACAGCAACAACTACTAACAGTCCTGAAAGAAGTCTCTCAAATTTTCTATCATGTGCATCAAACAAGGTTAATTTTACTCTGCAAGAAACTACCCTCTGCATCAAACAGGGTTAATTTTACCACGTTAAATTCTACCCTCTCATCAAACATGGCCTCAAATTGGAAGAGAAAGAAATTCCATCATATAAATTTTTTCAGAAAAATTTACCATGGTAAATTTACCACGTTAAATTCTTCCATGCCATCAAACGGGCCCTAAAGAGGCCCTAAAAATAGTAGCAGAGTAGTTCATTTCAACATGTAGGGTGTTTTTTTTTTAAAATAGAAACATCCATCAATTTTTTCTTCTTGTGTATGAAAAGGTATACTGTTCGCATCCCAAAAATTTGGTTGTTTTTGGAGTGCTAAAAAAAAATGAGTTTTACTTTGAAAATGAGAGAGAAAGGGACTCACCCGTTGGTAATAGGTTCGACGGTTCCTGGCAACTTTACCAGGGGTAATCAATCCATGGGCTATGTTTATTATTGATGCATTGCATTTTGGTTTAAACATCTTTTCATTCTATATGCGGTGTAGTATTTGAGAAAAATACTGAAAGTTTGATGTATCAAACTTTTGAAACAGTGCTTGAAAAATTACTTGAGAAGGTAAAACATTTTAGGAAAAACTAGACTTAGAAATATTTACAAATATTGTTTGAAAAGCTTGAGAAATCATTTTGAAGTCACTTTAGTGTTTTCCTAAGACTTTAAGTAGGTTTGGGATTTTGCTCTAATTTGGTTACTACCTATTTAGAGCTCCATCTCATCTTACTTAAGTTCTTTGGAGTGGTGCTTGTGATCATAAGTGATATTGAGTGAGTGTAACTGCATGGATGTATTAATCCTATATGATTAGAAGAAAATAAAACATTCCTACCATAACATTCATCTAAAAGCATTCATACCATAACATTCATCTAAGATTTTTGGTTTTACAATGATCATATATATTTTTATAAAGAAGGAAAAGTTTTTTAAAATAGATTGCAGTTGTAGACAATCAAGCATGAATCCAATATCGGGTCATTACTTGATTTTTTGTCTTGGTGAAGTCGATAAATTAAAATGATCTTGAAAGAAAAATATGTTCAAAAGAATGAAAAAATGAGATACTCCCTTAAAAAGAAAGAGAGAGAGAAAGAGATTTTAAAGATCACCAAATGAAAGATTTTGAAAGAGAGGAAGATAAGTATCTTCATATGTATGTACATACTTACATATGTATATGTATATATGGGTAAGCTTTTGAAGATGGAGTCTTAATTTAAATAAAGAGGAAAAAGAAGTTCTTAAAAGAAAGAGAGAAAGAAGGAAATGCACATATACATGCATATATTATATACTATCACACATATACGTATATGAAAGATTATAAAAAAGAGGGTATAGATTGGAAGAGAAAGAGAGATTTTAGAGGAAAAGAAATAGAAGAACATACATATATATAAGAAATTTGTAGTGAAGCCATTTAACTTGAAGATATAAATAAAAGATTCTAGAGAGAGAAAATAAAACACATGTATATATGCATTCATGTATATGTGAAAATTCGTAAAATAGAATATGGAAACATAGAGAGAGAAGAATGAAGGAAATATCATGTGCACATATATGTATATAACTTATATATATATATATATATGTGTGTGTCTTCATGTGTATAACTTAAAACATCCAACTTCAAGTTTGATGTACGCCGGAGGGAAGCATGGACTCATGCAAAAGCCTAAGCTAAGTCTCCAAAGCCACATAAGAAAGGGTTCTTTGAAAATATTTTGGAAAGCATGATTTCAAATAATTTTATATATGAACATAAAACATAATTGTTTCATTTGTTACAAGGAAATATGTTTTTTCCATGATTGGGTATGGAAGAAAATCAAACCACATGATAAGGCGCTCATTAGGTTTCTTAATTGGAAAATTAGAAGGAAACTAACACAAAATGACATGAAAATATTAACATATACATATTCGTGAGGGTTTTCCCCGGTTTGGACAAGCCCCAACATCAAAAATTAACATAAGAATAAAGAGTCTCAAACCATATTCTCATTCTCGCTGTGCATTTAAATATATAAATAGAAAAAATAAGCAACTATGCATGAACAATATCTCCAAAATAAAGCAACATTCAAGTAGTAGAGAGAACTTGTTCAATTATAAAATGCAATATCATCTCATCTTCTCATGCTCCCGGTGTACTCGAGCATAGGTTCTTGGCTCTAAAATAGAGATTTGAGAGCTATCTCATATGGCCATGGAGAGATGAAGAGGAGAGGAAATAAGAGAACCAAAACAAAACTTTATTCAAGAAAAGAGAAAGCATGATTCAATCATAAAATAAAATATCATCTCTTCTTCTCATACTACCGGTGCACTCAAGAATAGTTTATTGACTTTAAAATAGAGATTTGAGAGCTATCTTATATGGCCATGAGGAGATGAAGAAGAGAGGAAACAATAAGACTATATTCCAGAAAAGAGAGAGCATGATGAAAGGAATGAAATGGGATGTTGATTACATACCTCTAATGAAAATGATTTTAGGAAAATGAGAGCATGATGAAAGGCTGATGAAAGGTTTTCCTCATTGTGGTTAAAGATCACTTGTCTTTGCTATTCTCCCATATAGAAGTACTAGTAATGTATTAAGTAGTCTTTAATTTTTCTAGGTGAAGACTAATTAGCACCATTGTATGGCGTTTAATGATATTTTAATTACATTACTTAAACTCATGCACTGAATGACTTTAATCATATCTAATGGGTGCAAAGCATTCCATGTTTGGCTCTAAGATAGAGTTCTTTCAAATGCATGACCGGTAAATATCAATTAGCCGACAAGTAAGTTCTCAATGATGGCAAACCTCTCACACACATATGATCAATGGGAACTTCTTAGCAAAAATCCTGTATATATGCTGCTAAAACACAATGACTTGACTCTAAGGGTAGGCACTAGGCCAGGCACCAGATGGACAATTGGGACCCATTTGACCTAGTGGCTACAAAAAAAATACTCCTTTTTTCCACATTCTATGGCATGAAGCCAGTAGCCAACTCCCATACAAACTCTTGACATATTCCCAATGGTTTTCAAGATATTAGAAAATGAAATGTGAAGAGTTTTAAGTAAGCATAGATATTAGGTCGCATACAAGATGGACATGAAGTTGATGGTTAGGTCTGGCCTGATAACTAAACGAGCTAGGCTTGGACAGTAAAGGCTTTGAGTCAACCCAAGTCTGGCTTTGTCAAGCCTTGGGCCACCTTAATGCTCAGCCCAACTTGATTCGTATAGGGTCTATTAAATTACATATGAGAGAGAGGCAGAGAGATCAAGATACTAAACACAACCGATTAGGCAACTAAAGGTTGATTTGTATAATGTCCAGCTAGTTTAAGCACACATACATTATATCCAACCTCTCACAGTAGATCACTTAGTGCATTGTACTGAGTGATGCATTTAATTACACACTCGATGCATTGTATTGAGTGGTTGTGATTGAATGGAAGTTTGGATGACCTGAGTATATATGTAAATAAGTTAACATATATATATATATGTGTGTGTGTGTGTGTGTGTGTAAAAAATGAGCATTAGCAAAAGTTTATGATAGGTACATAGAAATATATAACAGTTCTTTTAAAGACTAGTTTTTGATGATTTAAACAATTGGAGCATCCAGTACACAAAAGCACTATATATATATATATATAGACACACATACACACACACATATATCCACCTACTTTTTGCTTTTGGGTTTGGTATGTGGTGTTACATTTGGTCTAATATCTAGATCCAAAACCTAACCCTTGGTCCATTTTCAAAAATAAAAGTAGGTTCTTAATAGGTTGTTTGGCAACAGTAATACATTGGTACTGTCCCATAAATCTGTCCTAGCAAATAAGACAGATTCATAAAAGACTTGTTACAGTGTTACATGAATCTGTATCATTTGTTTCTGGTAGATTTAGGAGACTTTATTAACCATGTGTTATGGTCGTCAAACAGCCCCTAAGGTAATCAGTCTGATCTGGATTGATAATTTAAATTAAAAACAGAAGGCTATTCCAGATCCGGTTCACCCACATTCATTTAGGTAAGAGCCAGCTTGGTTGGACCTAACCCAACCCTTTGACATCCCTAGGTTCGGCAGGTTCACATGACCAAAGAGGAGGGATGGCTCGGAGAAAGTGCAGATGCCCTCTTTGGCCAACTCCAATGATGTCATTGATCGATTCCTCAAGGACGCCATGGATGGTTGCCTGAGCCTTCAACATCAGTTTGAGAGTGAGATCGAGGCTGAGAGCTACTTTGTCAATATTTCAGCAATTTCTCTTAGTCAAATGTGATATCAAGTGGAAACTGAAAACCCATAAGCACGTCTGCATCTTTTAAAATGGGCGATTGATGATGAATTGACTAAATCATGATTCATTCGGAATCACTTGAATAAAGATTGGCTGATTGCCACGACGCACATAGGGTAACAGGGCAGCAAGGCAGTTCATATCCAAGGAGCTCAAGGTTTGACCTTTGTGGCCGCTGTCACATTCTAGTGTGTTATTTCTCTGTACTGCAAACCATGGCAAGCACAACATTTGAGTTAAACGATGAACAGTATGTTCACCAAAGCCTCAAAATAAGACAAAACCTTGAAAGCATAAGGGCATGGCCTTGGTGGTTTTATAGAGAAGACAGTTTCTTCTAGGGGCCGTTTGATGCCCTGGAAATTTACTGTAGCAGTGGAAAAAAATTTCAAAATTTTAAAATTTTTCCTTCTCATCAAACTTAGAAATTTTCTTTTTACCGTTAAAAGTGGAAACGGCAAAATATTTCTGGAAAAAATTTTCCAGCCAGAGGGGTGGAAAAATTTTTCAGGAAATATTTTTTTGACCATTGGAGGAGGAAGGGAAGGAAGGAGGGAGGAGGAAGGAGGAGGAGGAAGGGAAGGAAGGAGGGAGGAGGAAGGAGGAGGAGGGAGGAGGAAGAAGGAGGAAGAAGGGAAAGAGGGAGGAGGAGGAGAAAGGGAAGGATGGAGGAGAAAGAAGGGGAGGAGGGCACGGTGAGGAGGGAAGGAGAAGAGGGGAAGAGGGCACGGCGAGGATGGAAGGAGAAGAGGGGAAGAGGGCACGGCAAGGAGGGAAGGAGAAGAGGGGAAGAGGGGAAGATGGGGAGGAGGGCACGAGGAGGGAAGGAGAAGAGGGGAAGAGGGGAAGAAGGGGAGGAGGGCACGAGGAGGGAAGGAGAAGAGGGGAAGAGGGGAGGAGGGCACGAGGAGGGAAAGAGAAGAGGGAGAGGGAGAAGAGGGGAAGAGGGCACGCGAGGGGAAGAAGGGGAGGAGGGCACCTCCCCACGTCCCCCGCCGCCGCCGCCGATGGCACCGCCTGACGCCTCTTCCCCAAAATCCTCCCTCCTGGAAGAGGGGAGGAGGGCACGAGGAGGGAAAGAGAAGAGGGAGAGGGAGAAGAGGGGAAGAGGCACGCGAGGGGAAGGAGAAGAGGGGAAGAAGGGGAAGAAGGGGAAGAGGGAGAAGAGGGGAAGAAGGGGAGGAGGGCACGGAGGGCACCTCCCCACATCCCCCGCCGCCGCCGCCGATGGCACCGCCTGACGCCTCTTCCCCAAAATCCTCCCTCCTTCCTTTCCCTTCCCTTCTTCCTCTTCCTTCCCTTCTTCCTCCTCCTCCCTTCCCTTCCCTTCTTCCTCCTCCCTCCTTCCCTTCCCTTCCCTTCCCTTCTTCCTCCTCCTCCTCCTCCTTCCCTTTCCTTCCCTTTCCTTCCCTTCTTCCATTTCTACCAAACGACGAAATTTCTTTCTGAAAAAATATTTCTTACTTAACAAACACAAGCTTGTTTTGGAAATATGGAAATTTTTTTCCTAGTTCTCAATTCCAGAAATATATTTCTGGAAATTTTTTTCTGTTTCCATGATTTCCAGCCATCAAACGGCCCCCTAAGTAAACAACAAATAAATAAATAAATAAATAAATAAAATATTGGCTGATTTGTATAACACTTTGGATCAACCCAAGCCAAGCCCCTACGATTGAAATCGGCTAATTCCAACCAACTTTTACATGAGAAAAACAGAATGTGAGAGTATGAAAAATTAAAGAATCATTAAGGTGGATTGATAAGTATCACAATAGGCAACTCCTATTTATCAAGAATCATGCAGGAACATGTGGGTTTGTCTGGGAAATTGCCCACACAGGCACACAAAAATTACTAGTTTACATGCGAAAGCTCCGTAGCTATTTTGCTGATAAGCATATGGCATCCCTCAGCCACTGATTTTCTGAAGGGCCTGCCTGTCAGCAGCATATGTCTAGCTTCGCCACAGAAGAGTTAGTGTGTTTTGCGGCGACTCATTCAAACTGTGAACCGATGAGGCCGGTCCTTTTCCTTTGGAAAAACTGTGGAATCAGTGGCTGCTCATAGTTTTTGACAAGTCCTGGATTTCTCAAAACGCAATCGTTCCAGAAACTGAGCTCGATCCGTCGACGGTCCAGCCGTGCTCTTTAAATGGCCGGAACCACCATGCAACTTCTTCTTGATTCATGTTTAATATTTATTTGCTTTCTATTTGGGCAGATCCCTAGCTGAACGTGTTATGCATAATACATAGCTTATATATGAGTCTTCTCAACTTCTCAAGATTGATTTTCTTTTTCTATAATGATGAAATACAAATTATTTAAGCCTGTAATTCTCAAGCACCTCATTCAAATTTGGAGGTCCGAAAAAAGGTCTGCAGCGAATTCTTTCTAGTTACCTTGATAGCTGCCCACCCTCCTGCCTCGAAGGTCTAGGGTTGCGTTGGGGCAGGAATCACCCCATGAACCGTAGGCGCGTAGAACCGCAAGCAAACAAACTGGTGATTGTGTTTCCAAGTACCATGAGCTATGCCATCCCAAGAGGCTTAGAGTGAATCCTTAACTCGCAAAGGAGATGGATCCCAACACATACCAGAAAATTTGACAATTTTTTTCTGAATGGCACTTATAGATGGTCTGAGATCTCTGTATTGAATCAGTTGTAGCATTAATTTGGGCAAAAGCAAGAAGCCTTTGTGAAAGTTTATGCTAACCGAGTAAATTGGGTCTTCTGGATGCATAAAACTACCTGATGGGAAGGAAGAAGATTTGCACTAAATGGCACACATTTTTAACTGCCTGTTTAGCAATATTTTGACTGGAAATTAGAGATCCTCCCCTAGATATATCTGCCGTGTTGGGTGATTAAAGAAGTGATTTAGTTAGCTTGTTTACACTCTCTTGATTCTGTGTCATTTCTTCATTTTCTGTAATTTCTTTTTGCAAATTAATAAGGGAGGAAACCAAACTCCAGTGATGTGTTTTTAGATATCAAAACATGTATACACCTTATATGTAACTTTTATAACTTCCATCATTTAATAGAAACATTGCCGTAAATTCTCGTAAACAGGCTGATTCCTCACAAATACCTTCTAATGCATCATGTCACACAAGACATGATATTTTCATCACAAAACTATTTAATCATCATTCTAACATGTACATTTATATTTATATAATTTTTCGCACTTTACATAGACATTAACTACAAGCATCTCTTGTGTATGAATATATCTTTATCTTGGCAGCGCCGAGCCAGGTTGGTATGCTGTTCTCAGCATCTTGGATCCATCTGTATTAGTTGAATTTGTTAAACCCTAAACAATATCTGTTTTTTTGTTTTTCTGTCTTTTTACTTAGGCAAAGAATCTCAGACAAGTTGAAGGGATGACAACAATTTTTTTTTTCAAAAGTGCAAATCACCACTTATCCACTTTAAAGACTTATAAAAAGCATACCCAACAGTAGGGTTGAGTACCGGGCCAGGCTGGGCTCCCCGGACCTAGCAGACCTTATTACATAATCACCTGGCCGGGCCAAAACACAAGCTTACAAAATACTGGGCCAATCCCAGTACTTAGTACCGGGCTTGATAGTAAGTTTTTATTATTTTATGTACGTATAAACCAAACCGGGCCAAGTTTATCTTCAAATCAACCCATGCCCCATTTATAATATATAGTTCTCCAAGAGGGCCTTTCTCAACACCATGGATAGGATTAAAAACTTTAGTCTAAAGTCAACTGCGCCGTTTAAGAATTACATTTACAACGTGGGGGGAGTGTTCAATTTTCTTGAAAACTCTGTAAAGAAAGCATCAAGTGTAAGAGGCTCACCTTTTAGCCCTAAACTGGAAATGTAGGAGAATGGGCAACAGAAAAAGTGTTAAAAGGAGGCAAGCAGTTTAACAATTGATCATTGAAAAATGAAAATAAAAAACAAGAAAATTATTATTGGGCCTGACGGGCTTATCATGCCGAATGCCGCGCTTGGACCTAACCCGTTAACTTGTCAACCCAATAAGCCTAGGTTCATTGGGATGACTTCTATGTTCGGACATAGCTCGTTGGGGCCCGGTACTCAACTGGCGTGGCAGGCACCCTGGCTCGATGCCCAGGTTCAATATATATATATATATATATATATATATATTGAAGAGTAGCATACTTTAACTGCAATTAGATTTGATATATGCATCCAACATGATTCATTTGATAAAATACGTTTCTTGAAGACGTGATCACTAAATGTCATGTCATGTCTTCAAGATTGGCACATTGTCAACTATTGAATTTCAAGTCATTAATACATTCACATGATAAAATTAATACGCTTTTAATGGATTCATCTATAAAAAAGCTAGTGTGTTTCTCCAAAAGTTATCAATGAGGATATATCTGATAACACTGAACCACATAGAACTTATTATGCCCATCTCTTGCTTCTTTCGTTTTCATAGGCATAACCTCGACATATCGTAGTTAGATAAAAAAAATAACATAAAGTGCATTGGAAATATGAATTCAGCACTCCCAGCACATGCCCATGATTATCATGCCTCACCCTTGAAGAATTAGCTCAAATCAGCATTTAGCTCAAATCAGCATTTACACACAATTTTGGAATCCAGTAAGATAAATAACCATGAGAATAGAAGCATAAAAATCATATTTTTTAGCACTTACTATTTTGAATATGAAGATCACATTCATGCGGTAGATTTTGTGAAAAATAAAATAAAAATCCTAACAATATTGGCTGTAATTTGTCACCATAAATGGGTAATGTGTGTGTGAATCAATCTCCTTCATTTTTGTCAGCTATTTTGTCATGATCAATTGATAAATTAGAAACATAGTCCAATTTTATTACTGTTTAATTTCTTGCAATATAATAAGTGAATTTGCTATATTGGAGAAAACAAACTGTATTATAGAAGTATGGATCCTATTGATATTTGTTGTTAAAAAAAAAAAAAAGTCTACCAGTCAAATCTTACACAATTTTTTCTGTGAAAAGTTTACTTTTATTTCCATGTTAGAGTGTAAGAGGCACATGAAGGAGTAGTGTAATAGAAATCAAGGACAAGTAGCCATTAGTTGCTGTTTCATTCGGAGAGCAGCAGAATCACAACTATCCCAAGAAGAAAGAAATACAGTAAAAATGGATTGATTACATACAGAAATAATCAAAATGATGGGTTTGTATATAGAAAATTGAACTACTCGATGAACAACACGTACAACTAAAATAGACTTATTTCAACTCATTAATAGCAGAAGCAGAAACCTTATATTCATTAATCTAATTAAGTCAATGGAAGAGCCAACCATGAACAAAGATTATCAAAAAGGAGAAATAGAGAGTTGGTCGATTCTTGCCTCAAGATGTTGATCTGCATCTGATGTCAAATCTATCACAACTAAAGCAAGAGCTATCAAGCCACCCTAAGAAAGCAAAAATGAACCCAAAAAAGGAAAAAGCTAATAACAAAGGTATCCAATTATTTCCATGAGCAAACAAGCCCTACGTACATATCAAAGGTAGCATATTTGAAATCTCCACTTACAAGTTATTGACATTAACAGAATGGAATTCAGACTAGACAAGAGAGAGAGAGAGAAGTCAAAAAAAGGTCAGTACAAATCATTTGTACAACTATCGTTCTCGAGAAATTCTTGGCGACGTTTTTCTCGGATATTTTCGGCGAAGTCCTTTTCGAGTAAATCTCCACAAAAACTTGACAACTTTTAAAAAGTTAAAAAACCATAAAAAATCATAAAAAACCTTAAAAATAAAAATATAAAGTCTCAGAAAAAATCGCAAAATTTTCCTTTTTGGCATGATTTTCAAAATCTCAAAATTTTGTCCAATTTTTTGTTTTATTTAATTTTCTCATAAATATTGCGAGATTTTTTAAAATTTCGTTATATCTGTGATACTGACACAAAATTTTCATTTCCCACTTCAAAATGTTTTCAATCATTCTACTTCTAGAACAACATCAGATGGTATTCATGACACACCAAGCATCCTTCATGATAAATAATCAAAGTTTGATTTAAGAACGAAAATTCCAAAATCATAATTCCTTTTTAAATTGGAATGAAATCAAAATTTCAGATTTCTTAATTCTAAAAACAAAAAATACCCATTTGTTTAATATTTTTAATTTGTTAAAAAATGAGTATTTGGCTTCTAAAATTCCAAGATTCTAAACGCCCCTCTAAGGTATGTTTATGTAGAATATCTGGTTGGGCTGATGTAATGGTAAAGGCATATTGCTAGCTCCACTGCTATGGGTGGTACTATGTGTCTTATAAAGGTAGAGCACGGTACCAAGCTAAAGCTACCTTGACTCTACTCTAGACACCCATCAACCCTCAGCCTTGGAAAGAGAGAGGAGAGAGAAGCTTCGGCTTTCACCCAAACATCACCTACCCCAAACAATGGCCTCATTTTCACAAAAAATACAGAAAATTGACCGCTAGTGTCAGTGTTTTGGTTTAAACTGGCCGGTCTAAAAACTTTTCAAAATTCAGAAAATAACAAAAGAAATTATTGGCATGATCCCGTAATTAACAAAAGGAACCAAACATGTTGAATTTGCCTATTCAGAGTTATTCCCACTAATTCAACTACAATAATACTGATAATTGCAAGACCAAGCCCACCCTTCTAGTCAGATGTAGGAATGCCTAAAAGTTAAAAGTAAGGAAATAACAAATCTATCTTATTTTTTGGGGCACATTTATGAAACAATAAAGAAATGTTACTGTTGTCAAAGGACCCCTAGGAGACTGTTTGACACCAGTAACAAATTATTACCACCCAATGACTCTACCTGTTTTATGTATCTACTCAAAATTTTGAAGTAGAATCACTGAACATCAACAATTTGTTATACGTACCAAACAACCCTCAAATAGTTCAACCTCATTAAAATCCTGTTCAGTTGTTCTTGTCACCCGCCTTACAGAACTTATAAGCTAGTGACCTCGCTCCAGGAACCATGCCGGATTTGGCATATGTAGGACTTGATATGATGCCCATGGGCTTTAAACCAGTGACTTGCAGTTAGAAGCCATCTTGCCGACACACCACGCCAAATCCGACTCAGATTTGACTGAAGGAAACTATGGGATTCATCAAACTTGAACCAAGGTCTTCTACTTGGCACCCTTCGCATAATCGCATTCCCAGCCTCTTTCCACATCACCAAGACTAAACTGCAAAATATTCTACATAAGCATTTGTTCGTTCTTTTAAAAAGGTATTTCGGAGAGGTATTCACCGGCAATGGGAAAACCTCATAAGGCTTTGTTCTTCCCAACAAAGTTCCCACTGCTTTGGGAAAGGAAAAGCCATGAATTAGGTACTATTCAAACATTTTTTCCTTCTAATATGCCTTACATGTGAAGTTCATTCTAATTTTCGCGGCAATCAAACCGAGCTTCAATGGAGAGCCGCATGAGGATGATGTGCATTTCTTGTAGCTGCTATCGTGTAACATAGCTTCAAGATTTGTTGCAGGGATGAACATCTGGTTGATATGGATGGTAAAAATAGCCTTGCTTCAGGATGGGATTTTCTGCAGTATTTTTTACTGTTTTGGATTCAACCTGGAAGCAACTCCTCATGTATTTGGTGGTTCTGTCCAACATATTTGCACGCCAATTATTGAGTACCTGCTCAGATTCAGGATGGTGGTCTCAGTTTCCGCTTCCTGCAGAAACCAAGTAACAAATACGCTTAGCTTTGGCAATAAAACCATTTTAATGGAACATACTATTTTTCACATATCTGAACGAGTTTTTATGGGTCCATTGCTGAAAATGGGGAACAAATAAACCTAGACAATAAAAAGACTAACGAAATAAAAGAATGTCCAAACACAAATCATACACAAGAAAAAAATAATCTCAAGGACCCAAAAGTTGCATTTCTACAGAGATTAAGGACTACAGGATGGACCCTGTAAAACCATGCCGAAATTAAGGTCTCTATGTGAAAAAACTATCAAGCAGTAAGTACATTTTTACAGAGATGCATAGAGCTCTATGTGAAAAAACTATCAAGCAGTAAGTACATTTTTACAGAGATGCATAGACAAAGTTGAAATAGTCACGAAAACAGAACACAGATGAAAGATACCAGGAATATCTTTCAAAGTAAAGGATATTAAGTTTACAGACAAAGTGTGCAAGCAAAATTCAGGTTCAGTTGATTCTTGGTAAGTCTATATTCTAGAACAATTAAAACATGATTTTTTATGAACATGTACCTTGGAATAACTAAAACGTAATCTCATGCCTCCTGGAAAATGGGGCACACATACTCATTAGGTAAGGTTGGTGAGTATTGCTGAAAGTCCAAAGAGATACTGTGTTTGTAGAATCAAAGGAGGGGAGATGATCACTTCATTCAACAGCTTCATGCAGCCAAGCTAACGGATATGGTAGACTCCTGTGGCTTCATTTTCAGCCTCTTGATCAGCCTTCCTGCAACTGACTTACACCATATCCACCTGATGCACCATCCATGGTGTGCACTTGGTTCATGCTCAGGATAATCATATTACCAATTTTCTTAAATTACAAGAAATCTCAGCTCAACAAACTCATGCTGGTCATTGTCAGAGAGACCTCATAAAAAGTATGCCCTCGGCATTCAACAGACGATCTTGGTTGCCAACGCTCCAAGGCACTGGTACCTTCCTTGCACAGAGAAACCATGTGCAGTCAAAGCTTCAAGGAACTATGGCACAAAAAATACATTCAAAATTGCCGCAGCTAATAGTTATGCAAGTCCGGTAGAAAAAGAACCACGGACATAAAACAGATTGACTGTTCCACTGTTCTAACAGGGCCATGAATTGGAAAATATAACTGGCCAAGATCCATGTGCAGATAAAGAAAAGAAAATATAAGATGTCTTTAGACATCCATTTTCAAGTTTCCATAATTGTGTTGATGCATCATGTGCATTTGAAGGACAAGAAAGAACAAAAAACAGAGGAAGAGAAGTTCCATAGCTATATGGCATCACCAAATGACCAATGGATGTCTGTTGGATGCCTGGCCAAACCAATCCAGTAGGATTAAAACTTTAACAGTGGACAAAGTTTGAATAAGCTTACTAAGTAGATATGCACCTTATTATCCAATCCAATACCAGTAGTGATTCATTTGTTGTACTGCTGTCGGTTGGGTACTAGCCCAGCCTGGACCCACAATTTCAGATTCAGCTGATGCTACTAAAATTTGAAGAGTCTTGCTTGCCATGAACAATAGGCTTTGATTATTTTTCTAGGAAAAAGGTGAGGCTGAATCTTACCTGCCTTGAAAACTTCCACCTTAAGATTGAGGAAGATGTCAAAACAATGTCTGACAGGTGCATACCTCCGACCTGCAGCACCTAATATATAGAGAATTAGAGCACTGCAGTTTGCAATCATTCTAGTGCATTCTAATGCATTAGCATATGCTAAAACACCCTAAAAGATGAACCAAGAGAAAGTTAAAATGTCTATGCACACTGCCAATGATTGTTTATGCATCACTTAAGCAGAAAGACATGGCAGAAGATCAAAAAGGTCAAATGCAATTCTTGGCAAAGAAAAACGACACCGACATGCATGAAGGGGTACAGGGTACCTGAAGTTTCACTCCACACTGTTACGAGTCTCCAACGGAAACTACATCATGAACAAAGCACTTCACATAACTTTGGACTTTGAAACACCAATTTAAGAACACTGCTTGGACAGGAACACCTGTAGCTACTCCACATATCCAACAACTTTGAAGATAACACAAACAACAAAAATCGGGATACATAGGTCAAAGGGAATATGGAGACGATCAAACACCAACATTACAACCTCAACAAAATGTTGACTCTAAAGTTCCATGAAAAATATCTCTGACCAAAGGGAGTAGAAAGCCACTGCAGGTCAATGAATTGACGGTGAAATGGCCATATCTCTCCTTGCATATTTTTCAGGAGATGTGCAAACATGCAAATGAATCACAGAATCCTTTAGCATGTTGTCACAAATAATGTCTATGAACAAAAAACCAAGAATTCAATTGAATGGAATAATTTGGTCGCAGTCTACAAATACAAACTTCCAGGTGCGAGTCGCACAAAAAATATAGTATTCAAAAAAGATGCCAATCCCGGTAAAGAACTGTCAGTTCCCACCTTCATGGCATACTGCGCTGGAGTAACATAGAGAACCATATATCATCTTCTGTGTCAGCCCATAACAACTGAGAATGTGAAAGTGACAGCAGTCTGAACATAATGTGGAATCTGCTTCCATGTTCTTTCAATATTAAGTTGTTTTGTGCATCATCTTTGCTTGTTATCTCTCTTTAGCTGTACCTTCAACTTCTTACCACTCAATTGGAAGCCGTTCATCATCTTGATTGCAGATTGTGCAGCAGCTGGTGAATCATAACTAACAAATCCTACATAATCGTAAAGCTAGTTAACACAGAAAGAACTACTGAATGTATCTCATACACCAAATAAATATGAAGGGCCCTTTTACCAAAGCATTTGCTTGCACCGGTTGTCTTATCAACATACACTTTAGTGCTCAGTACCCGACCGAATGCCTGAAAAGCATTTTCAAGCTCCAGATCACCAAATTCTTGAGGAATGTGATAAATAAAAAGATTGGCTCCAGGGGGACCTGTTTTATGGAACATATTTATATACATCTAATTGACATTGTAGGGTAGTGAAAGACACCTTCAACTTGACAGGAAGAGATCATGTTATAATTATTCACTGACCTTCGACTTGTGTGGAGCTTGTTTTGATATTTGGAGAGGAAGAATTATTAACTGGTGCAGGGGAAACTGAACCAGGTGCACTGGTTAAAGGTGTGTGACCAATTACACCACCAGGATATGCAATAGGATACTGAAGACCTAAGACATTACATACAAGAATCCATTACCATTTCATCAGTAGCAATAAAACAGCTGGTGAATTATGTGTAGAAGCATCATATACCACGTAATGCAGCTCCTTGATTGACGGCTGGAACAATATTATGAAAGCCAGGTTGATTTTGCATTGCTGGTAAGGGATATTGCAAAAGCCCAAAAGCTCCAGGTGCCTATAGAATAAAGCATGCACATATATTACAAAGGGCCAAGGAAAACCAATAACGTCACAAAATCATTCCCTTTCCTGGTTTTTGTGGAGAAAGGAATTGATCAAGCATGGCCTCAACATTCTGATGCAAATCCAACAAACATGCTACATTTATACCACAAAAATTGGGAAGCATTAGCTTGGTTTAAATTCCCATGAGAGAAGATATGGAAAGGATGGTGCTTATTTAAAGCAATATATGCTATGGCTGCTCAGTTCCCATACCAAAACAGGGATGCAGACTGCATCTAGCGGTTGATTTAATAAAATGTTCAGAAAACAAAAAAGAATTGTTTTTTCATTTCACTACCAGTTTGTCACGCGTAGACACACTACCCAAAAAGGAAAAGAGTAAAAATCAAATGAGAAAAAGTGATTCATGGTATTTCATAACCATCTCCAATCCAGAGGCTAACATCATAATAAAATACTCAGTAACTCAATAGACCTATTTGCATGACAATAACAATTGCCAGAAGCATTGCATTTTATTCTCCAATCTCACCCACCACTACATGAACTGTAAGTTAAATAGACCTTCTACGTCGTAAAAGAGATGTTCACTAACAAAGTCATATGTATGGCCATCAAAGAGGAAAGATGTGCTACACTGTTTTCTTTTACATCTAATTGCAACACCTAGGTGATTGTCCCACCAAATGTGCCACCAAGAATAACCCTTCTCACTTTTCTAATAGAGGGGAAAGAGTAATCGAAAGGAAAGAAGAGATGACAATGTGCACCTTTTATACAAAAGAACTCGAACATGATCTTGCTAAAGAATGACTCTCCTTTAAAACAAACTATGTAATGGTAAAAACATAACAGAGATCTAGCCAGAAGTCCCAGATCATACTAATTGCTGGCAGTGAAAATGTATTGTTGTCTGGGTTCCTTAGATAAAGAATAAGGTATCCATGGCACAGGTATCTAATCTACTGCTACGCTTATTTGTTTATCAAGCACCAAACAACAAGATTATCTGTTTGTCAAGCACCATACGACATTCTGTTCAGACTTTTCATTCTCAATCAAAGCCCCACTCCATATGTAACTCTTGGATGATAGCATAAGCTATTGCACATACGTATCAAAGATGCTGAGCAATAATTGACAAGAGTGCTTCTAGAGCATAAGGCACTTAGTGAGCTACAAGATTACATGTTCCCTTTCTATCCCTTCCAGTATCCCAAAAATGAATCACATGAAGAATCAGGTTAGCATGTGGAAGGTGAGAGAGCTACACATGTTTCTTCTAGAAGAAACCATAAGATTACTGGATAAGACTACAAGTAGTTGACACCAAACAAAAACCAACCTGATAACTGTATCCATTATAAGGAGGAATGAAACCCATAGGCATGGCCCCAAAAATAGACGCTTGATGTGCTGAATCGGATACTTGCATATTAGGAGATTGGCTCTGAGCTTTTTGAGCTCTGCGGGCCTGCCTTTCTTTTTCAGTATCAGCCCATTTAACAACTAAAGGCACAGTAGAACCCTGTAAGCAAACAAGCACAGAACATTCATCAACTAATTGCATTACTGAGGCCCAGTGAAATGAAAACACATGATGGACCAGAAAATTTTTATTGGGAAACATAGATAAAAATAAAAAATAAAACAAATAAGAAATAAAAAGGATAAACATCAAAGTAGACAAGAAACTAGTAAACATCAGATCCACACTCGCACTTAATTCCGCTAAAAAATGAAATCATAATCTTGGCAGATATTCAAGTCACTAGATCATGAATTAATGGATCATATCGATGCTTCATCCATTAATAAGTAATCAAAATGTGGCACCATGTTTAGATGACATTGCGACAGCATTTGTAAGCTAAAGGTGCTTTGCGGTGAATCCTCTGGATCACCACAACTTCTCATTTTTTGTTCTGGAGCGCCTTAATCAGGCCATCCACTTAAAAGTTAAAAGTTAAAACCTATTGCTCTGGATGCAGGGACAGAGACAGAAAATATGTTTGTGAGCTTAGTAGCCAAAGGTGTGCCTAGGTGCTGGAGACCCCTAGCCAGCACCTAGGTCTGCCTAGTCAAGGGCCAAGACTAGCACATCTAGGTGCCAGCTCCGTAGTTTTGGCATACTTGAGAAAAATTTTTGGTCTGAGGGTAAAATACTTAAAAAAGAGAAGGAAAATTTATTCACCCTACCTCAATGGCCATCATTGCCTCTCTCCCTCTCTCTCTCTCTCTCTCTCTCTCTCCTCCGGCAATCACCACCTTCATCTCTCTTGCTCCCATGTCTCTCCCTCCCTCTTTCTCCTACCATTGCCGCCACCGCTCTATTTTCTTCCTTCTTCTTTTGCATTGTATATATTCGAATGTATATATATATATATACATATCTATTTTCTTCATGTCTGTTATACTGGATTTGTATGTTCAGAAAAGGTTGCAAAGGCAATACAAGAAAAAGGTACAACTCCTATCAATTTCTAGAATTTTACAATGAGGTCCATGCAGGATTAGATTGTCCAATACAGTTTTGTCAATGGCCCATAATAAAAGTTCTGTTTTGAATGAGGTCCATTTTAGGTTATTGACAATGCAGGTAATTTTTCTTGCAGCTGTGTAGTAAAAATCCAGATTTGGATAGCGACCTTCTATAGCGTCTGCAAATTCTGGATAAAGTTTTCTAATCTTTTGACAAACCTTCTATCTTTGCTCTGGTGTGTCTACTAGCCAGTCTTCCCATTGCTTGCCAGTTGATCTCATCATCTTGCATTCTCTGGTGAGAGCGTCTGGTAACGAATGATGTACCCATTTTACCAGATCAATTGTGAAATCATATTAGGATAGCAGAAATTGCCACCAGGCAAATCTTTGTAATTTTGGACTGCTGGTAATTTTTCTTTTGAGTAGTACGGACAGGTTTTGTGAATCCATTCTGAGTATGAATTTTTTGCCAATCAAGTAAGGGTGAAATTTTTCCAACCCTCTGATCGATGCAAGGATTTCTTTTTCTACAGGCCAATAATTGATTTCATTAGTTTTGAATTGTCCGCTAGTATAAAAGCATACCTTTTATTGGTTGCCATCTTTCTTTAGCAGAACGGCTGCCCATGTGTCACTTGATGCATCTGTGGATATGACATAGGGCCCGACAAAGGCAGGTTCTAGCTCTGGCAGTCTTCCTTTAATGAGATTATTGCTTCTGTAGCCGCTTTAGTCCGTTCATATGGATCATGATGCATGACCTTGCGGATTGCCTGTGTTTTCTGTGATAGATTTTGAATATAGTTCCCGACATAATTGAGGCATCCAAGGAACCTTTGGGACTGTAGCTTGTCTTCGAGCTGATTTGGAAATTGCTCGATTTTCTTCAGCACATGATCTTGCATGGTTCTTTTTCCTTCTTTGAGTTTGATGCTGAGAAACTCAATTTCTCGTTTGGCCAGTTGAAATTTTTCTTCTGTTTTGGACAGCCCGATGCCATGCTTATCGCATATTTCTGCGAAAATTGTGAGGTGCTGCAAATGCTCATCTACAGTTTCTGAGACTATAAAAAAATCATCAATATAATTAATGATAAAATCATAGCCCTTGAAAATTTCATCCATTCGTCGTTGGAACTATGATGGTGCATTTTTTAGTCCAAATGGCATAACCAGCCATTCGTACAAGCCAATATGAGTGTAGAAAGCCGTTTTGTGTATGTCTTCTTCGACAATCTTAATCTGGTGATAACCAGACTTGCAATCAAATTTAGAGAAAATCTTGCCTTGAGCCGCCCTCTGTATCAGGACTTCTTTGTTCAGTAAAGGCCATTTTATATCTACAGTCACGTTGTTCAGAGGAATGTAATTAATTACCATTCTCGCTTTTCCTCTTTTGATTTCAGCATGATTTCTAACTATGAAGCTTGCGCTTGCATAGTGTGATTCGGATTTTCGAATCAGGCCTTTTTCTTTCAATTCATGTATTTGAGATATAATCTCTTTTCTATCTAGTTTAGAACCCACAATAGGTCTGCTTTGTACAGGAATATTGTGCATAGTTGATATATGTGTTGTAGGGGAGTCCTTGTCCCAAAACTGTAACGGATGTTCAACACAACAAGACTTTAATCGTTCTATCACCTGTGTGAATTCAGACAAACAATCTATTCTTTGTCCTGGTAAAAGATTTATGGGTTTAATGGTCTTGATCCTTTCGACTTTTTCTTCAGATTCAAGCTCATGCTTCATGATTTGAAGTAAAGTCAGGTTTTTGTTTCCGTCCTTTTTGTTTCTTTTTTTGTTTTCCATTCTTTTGAAAGAGGCAGACAACCTTGGAACGACTTGTTGTTCCTTTCCTATTCTGAACACAATACAGTCCCTATTTCGTCCAATGTTACGGACCCTAATCCGATGTCATGTCCGGCATCATCGATCTGTACAAAATTTGCACTGATCGTTTTTCTCTTATTTTAACCGAGACATTTAAGGCAAAATTATGAAGCCTTCTTTCTCCGTTCATTGTTTCAACCCTGGTTCCTTCGGGATAATATAGTCAGTTGCTAATTATCTCCTTTTTGCAAAAATTCATATTTGCACCAGTGTCGATGAAGGCTTGTCCTTTTTGTAAGAATCTTCACAAAGTACTCGTCTCTCCGTATGCAAAACAGATATATTGAGAGGAGAGGATGAAAGAAGACGATGGAGGAAAGGGAGCAGCCGGCTTAACACAAGCCCTGCGCTCCTTAATCTTTTAATTAAAAGAATAACCCTAATAGGTTACAACAGATTTGTACATAAAATTATAAAATATTACAAGAGAGCCACCACCTAGTAACTTTAGGCGTGTGGATATAAGGAGAATGGATCGGGTCTGAACAGACCCGATCCCCATACGCTAATAGCTCCCCTCAAGTTGTGCATAAGATTTGATCATGCACAACTTGTTCTTCAAATCCCAAAAATGCTGCCCTGTGAGACCTTTAGTAAAAAGATCAGCTATCTGTTCATTGGTGGATATATAAGTAGGCAAGATCTCGGCTTCTTCAACCTTCTGACGAATGAAATGTTGATCAATCTCTATATGTTTGGTGCGATTATGCAATGGGATTGAAAGCAATTTTTATCGCACTTTGATTGTCACATAGTAATGATGACCGAACAATAGGAAGATTGAGCTCCCCAAGTAAATGACGTAACCATGACGCTTCAGCTGTCCCTGTAGCCATTGCTCTAAACTCTGCCTCAGTGCTAGATCGTGCAACAGCACGCTGCTTTTTACTGCTCCAACAAATGAGATTAGAATCAAGAAAGAGACACAAACCTGAAACTGATCGTCGGTCATCGGGATCGCCTGCCCAGTTGGCATCAGTATATGTATATATGCTATGTCCAAGAGAAACATTGGAACATTTGGTGTAGACTAGTCCATCTCCAAGAGTAGCTTTGAGATACCGTAGGATCCGCTTAGCGGCATCCATATGTCCTTCAGTGGGTGCATGCATGAACTGAGAAATCTGATTTACAGCATATACTATGTCTGGGCGAGTAAAGGTAAAATATTTTTAACATACCAACAATGCTGCGATAGAATGTGGGATTGGAATATGCAGCAGTTCCATCAGATGCAGTCAATTTAGTATTCAGAACACTAGGGGTACTGATGGGTTTGCAATTAGTCATACCTGCCCTGTCCAAAACATCAAGGGTATACTTGTGTTGTGTAAGAGTCAAATTATCATTTGTCCTGTCAAGTTCAACACCCAAAAAATATCGTAATTCTCCCAGATCCTTCATCTTGAATTCTTGCTTCAACATACCTTTAACATAAAATATATGTGAAGAAGAATTCCCAGTTATAACAATATCATCAACATAGATAAGTAACCAGGTGGTAGCTTCTCCAGTGCGATAGATAAACAAAGAGTGATCGAGAGAGCTTCGGAGAAAACCAGCTTGTTGTATGTGATGAGAAAAACGATCAAACCATGACCTAGAAGCTTGCTTCAACCCATATAGAGACTTGTGTAATTTGCAAACCTATTTTTGAGAATCATGAGTAGCGTAGCTGGGAGGTTGCTCCATGTATACCTCTTCCTTAAGAATTCCATGAAGAAATAATCACACTGGAGAAGCTACAAGTCGTGCTTTGACATCTAACTGATAGAGAGGCCATTCATACGAGACTGCAAGAGAAATAATCACACGGATTGTTCCCATCTTGATGACTGGACTGAATGTTTCATCATAATCTTCCCCATATTGCTGAGTGAAACCGCGCGCCACAAGTCGTGCTTTATACCGATCAATGTTACCATCTGGTTTATATTTCAGTTTATAAACCCATTTGGATCCCCACAACATTCTTATCAGCTGGACGAGGGACAATCTGCCAAGTCTGACATTCATGCAAGGCTGCCATTTCCTCATTCATAGCTTCAACCCAATATTTTTCCTTACTCGCATTGTGATAAGATGTTGGTTCCACCTTTTTGCTGACTTCTGTCATAAACAGCTGAAAATCCAAAGAAAAACTGTTATAGCTCACCCATCTATCAATAGGATGTCGCACGCGTTGTGATTGGCGTGGAACTGCAGTAGGAACTGATCGTCTAGAATACACCAGGCCTGAGAACCGATTATGCATAGGTGGCTCACTGGGCTGAGAAGATGAAGGCATGTTGTCCAAGGAAGTAGTGCTGCTCAAGGAACTACTTACAGATGTCTCGGGCTCATTAACAACTTGCTCATTGTGCTAGTCAACATTGCTGCCCCTTGTCTTAAGATTTCAGCATGAAGCCAAGTATCATAAACTTCATTTTTGTCCTTGAGTGTCACAGAAGTAGCCTTGGGATCCTGTAACCTGTTCTCATCAAAGACAACATGCCGTGAAATATGTACACGCCCAGTTTTAGGGTTGTAACACCTATAACCCTTGTAATTTTCTGCATACCCTATAAATCTACATAAAACAGCACGATCTTGAAATTTGCTTTGCAAAGAAACATCAACATGCACATAGCACACACATCCAAAAACACGCAACTCCTCATAACGTGGCTGCTCTTGGTGTAAAAGAAAAAATGGTGATTTTCCATCAAACAAAGCCAATGGCAATCGATTTATAACATGTACAACCTAATGGAAAGCCTCGGTCCACAATGTCATAGGTAAGTCTGTTTCATGCATCATGCTTAGTGCACTTTCAACAATATGCCTATGTTTCCTTTCAGCAATTCCGTTTTGCTGAGGTGTATGCGGACATGAAATTTGTCTAGTGATCCCATTATCTAGTAAGTACTCAATAAATTCATTAGAAATAAATTCACCACCACCATCACATTGAAAATGCACAATATTACTAGAGTACTTATTTTGAACCAAGGCATGAAATTGAGTGAATAAGCGAAAAACTTCTGATTTGTGTTTCATGAAATGGATCCAAGTATGTCGGGAATATGAATCAACAAAAATGACATAGTATCTACTCCCAGAAGAAGAAAGAACTGGAGCAAGCCCCCAAACATCAGAATATATGGTGTCAAAAACCTTTGGAGCTCTTTTATTTATTAATTGAAAAGGAAGGGCATGGCTCTTACAAATATGACAACTCGAGCACATGCTGGACTCACTGACAGAACTCAGACTGGACTTATCTAAGAGCCCGTCTGCAACAAGATTTCGAACAAAAGATTGACTACAATGAGCTAACCGACCATGCCAAATTGATGGTTTATTATACTCTGTGACATTGACTTCACTATGACTTGGAAAACATGAATCGGAAAGGCGAGATTTTGACATCTGTGGAGCTCCTTCAAGGACATACATATCTCCTTTGCGAGTGCCCTCAGCGAATGTCTTCTTGGTTCGAGCATCCTTGACATAAACAGAAGAGGGTGTGAATTCAACAGAGGATTGAGTATCATCAATAAGCTTGGACACTGAAATAATATTTTTCTTGACACTTGGAACAACAAGAACATTCTTTAATGGAATCGAAGAAGAGCCCATAGAAATTTGTACATTTCCAATGTGTGATATTGTGTGATGGGAACCATCTCCCGTGACAACTGAGCCTTTATCTAAATAAGGGAGAGCACTAGAGAGATTACCTGCGTCACCAGTAACATGAGCTGTTGCTCCAGAGTCCACATACCATTCTCCTTGCTCGTTTTGTTTCAAATGAAGCTTAGACAGGGCTGTCATGAGGAGTTGCTGTACGTCTGCTGAAACATTAGATCCAAATGATGATGAAGCTGACCCTGCTGCTGCCTTGTTCTCACGTCTAATCTGATTATTTTTGTTCTGCGGGTTGTGTCAACATTCTGACTTTACATGCCCCCTCTTGTTGCAATAGAAACAAGTCGGAACCCTTCTAGATGTGGCAGAAGTAGTGTTCATGCCCTGTGGTGTTGGGAGAATCCCTCTTCCCATTCCTGCCTGAGGAATCCAAGTACGAGTGCGATTCCCTTGCAATGCATGTGTCCCTGTGATCAGTACATTGTGACTGTTGGAAGGAATCAAATTATGTCGCTGAACACAACTAGCTTCGTGTTGGAATAACTTAGCCTTGAAATCTTCGAAAGATGGAAGAATAGGTAGGACTTCCAAGGCTGTGCAAAAAATATCAAAATCTGTTCCCAGTCCACTCAAGGCTTGTTGCACTTTGTCCTTGTCGCTAACGGGATGTCCAATGGCAGCAAGTTGATCACTTACACTTTTAATTTCATTCAAATATTCCAAAACAGTACGCATCCCACGCTTGATGTCCTGAAATTGCCTTCTTAACTGCAGAAAACGTGCTTCGGATACTTGAGAATACGTGGTGGCAAGGGTAGACCACAACTCTAGGGCTGTTAAATCATCATCAATACCTCCTAATACTTCCTCTGACAAAGTAGAAGTAATATAGGCAACAAGGGACTGGTCGTGAGCCAGCCAAACTTCATACTCAGGATTATTTTCAGTAATGGTTTCATATTCAAATCTGATTTCACTCATAGCCGCAGCCCCAGCAGCTTGATCTCCCACTACGGTCTTCTTCACTTCACGGTCAATATACATAGGAGGTGCTGGAGTGGTCCCATCGATATGCCCGTAGAGTCTATGACTTTTAATAAAAGGGACTATTTGACGTTTCCAAGTCAAATAGTTACTATGATTCAGCTTTTGAGAAATAAGTTGGGAGAGAAAGCTAGAAGATAGAAGAGAGGGAGTCGGCTGATCCATAATTGATTTAGGGCAACGACAGAAATTAGGGCAAAACGATAAGAAAATTAGGGCACAACGATTAGGGAAAATCACGCAAGATTTAGGGCAGAAACTGAAAAGAGGGATGACCATGCCAGAAAAGAAAGAATTTAGGGCAAATTAGGGCTAATCACATCAAACTGAAATCACTCACCGGAGGACGATGCAACCTGGCTCTGATACCATGTAAGAATCTTCACAAAGTACTCGTCTCTCCGTATGCAAAACAGATATATTGAGAGGAGAGGATGAAAGAAGACGATGGAGGAAAGGGAGCAGCCGGCTTAACACAAGCCTTGCGTTCCTTAATCTTTTAATTAAAAGAATAACCCTAATAGGTTACAACAGATTTGTACATAAAATTATAAAATATTACAAGAGAGCCACCGCCTAGTAACTTTAGGCGTGTGGATATAAGGAGAATGGATCGGGTCTGAACAGACCCGATCCCCATACGCTAACACTTTTTTCCATTTTCCTTTTTTATCCGTAGCTATTTAAACTGGGATAATTACGGAAAGATCAGATAAGGACATCTTTTTGATCTGTTTGATCTCAAAAGTTTTGAGGCTACTTTTTGGTGTAAAATTCTAGAAATTGATAGGAGTTGTACCTTTTTCCTGTATTGCCTTTGCAACCTTTTTTGAGACCGCCCATTTCTCTTGTTGTTTTGGGGCTATTGAGACTTCATCATCTGAGTATACTCTGCTATTTTTTGAACCTGATTCTTCTGAAGTTGAGTCGTCCGAGTTAGTGTCCTTTTCACTACTGTTACTATGAATAATCTCATAGGGACTGGTTGATGCAAAATTGTTGCAAAATTCGCTTTTGCATTCTAACTCGTCAGGTTCTGATTCAGATTATGTTGAGATCATGACTTCTCTTTTCCTTTTTTTTGCTACCATGCAAATGTGTCCTGCTGCTTCTGACGATGATTCTGTAAGGATGCTCATTGTTTCATCATCTTCATAAAACACTTTCTAGATAGAACACATTTTTATTTTTGACGCATTCTTCAAATTCTGCCTCATTTTCTATCAGATCCCAGTCTTTTTCGATTTCTGGGACTTCAAACATCATCTTGATTTGTCTAGGAGCTCTGTGTGGGCATTTATTTGCATAATGTCCCTTCCTTCGGCAGGCAAAACACCTGTCGTCTTTTTTTTGTCACTATCTCTCCTTCTCCGGAAGAATCTGAATGGCTTGAACGGCCTCCTCGTTTTGGTTCGTCTGAACCTTGGTTTGAATCTTTTTGGCAGATTATATTCTTCTGCTTTGTCAATCTGACTACAAATATTTTTTTCAACTTTAGGCAGTTCAGTGTTTGCCTTAAGTCGGTAACAGAGCTTTTTAATCTTTTGTCGGACAATCTGTTGTAGATCAACCAGATTCAAACTTTCGACCAGGATATTTCTATGTGATAACTCGTCTAACACAATGTTACCAAGTGATTCTGGTAACGAAGCAAGGAAGGACATACCGATTGTTGAGAGGGCATGTGCGCCTAAGCGGTATGCTTCGTTGAGATAATCCTCTGCATATTGCTCAAATTGGCTTAGGTCCTTCAACTTTCTCTTCGTAAACATCAACCAATCAGATGACTAGTGTGCCAGAAGGTTGGGCTGAAATTCGAGAATTATGCGGTTGCCCAAAACTGATAAATCATCGTTCATAATTTTGATTTTCTCAGAGTTTGGCAGAAACTTCCACCAATTTGCCACTCGACTTGAGAAGGTAAACGGTAAAATTTTCCATGCCTGATCTGAAGACATCCGCTTCTGAGTTACCACCATAGCGAGCTTGTAGGCTGTAGCTGTAGCTGGGACTGCCTGTGAGCATGTTTTTCAGGATATTTGGAAAATATGCTCTGCCAAGATTTTCTTTCTTTGTACTTCTAGCGTTGCAAAAGAAGAATGATGACAAAACTCCGACACGAATATATTCGGAGCCAAAAAGCAACCCAATGAGTCATCTGTCGTCTTCTGATCATTGCACCTAAAGCAGAAGTCTTAGTCATGAGTCATCTTTGTCTTCTTTTGATCACTGTACTGGCGAATCTTGTAAAGCTTAAAGCCTATGTCACCAGAATGCAGGGTGTCGGTGCGGGTGCGGATGCGGGTGCCAATGTGCTACATCTCAAAAAATTACGGTGCGGCGGTGCGGGGAGGGTATTTATTATTATTATTAATTTATTATTATAATATATTAATAATATCAATTTTGATAAAAAAAACTGAAATCAATAGGGTGCGGGTTGGGTGCGAATCTGGGTCGCACCAGCACCCGCGTCGCGTCGACGCGGGTGCGTCACCAGGGTTGCCGCACCCTGGTGACATAGCTTAAAGCTTACCTTGTCACTGTTTTCTTTTTTTAAAAGCATCGCTCAATGCGTGCTACTTTTACAGGCGAATTTATTCGCTGAATTATTGTACCATCACTCGTTGTGTATAAATTGATACCACCGAGCCCCTTACCAAGCATCGGTCTTTTAAGCATGCTTTCTTATATATATATATATATATATATATATATATATATCTATTTTCTTCATGTTTGTTACTGGATTTGTATGTTCAGAAAATAATTACTTTTGGATTCATGTTGGACTTATACCCAAATCTGCTTTTTAGAGTTTGTAACTTTATATATACAGTTTTACTTTTACAGCTCATATACACATTCACACCCTTGTATATTATTTTTTTTTTCGTATTTGTTTTATATATAGTTCCTAGTTTCTTTGGACGGCATAAGGTTGTTTAGAACTTTTAGAAGATCAATCACCTAGGACCACCAGAACTTTTAATCGCTAAAATTGCAAGGGAGTGATATTTTTGAAATATAATCATATGCACAATAAATACAGTTCATTTATTTCTAGAAAAGGTGCCTCTTGAGCTTGAAGCAAGAACATGGAACTTTACATGTAATCATTTCCTCTAAGTCTAAGCAACACAGGTTCACTCTAAAGAATTGTTACTTTACTATGGAATAGAGATAACCTTAGTAGTCAAGAGTGCTAGGCAGGCTACGTGGTGGACCTTCAAAAAGTTCTAGATCGCAAAGCCAGGTGGGGCCTAGTCAGGCCACAAACAATAAAAGAGAAAAAGAAAAAAGAAGAGTAAGAAGAAGGAGAAGGAGAAGGAAAAAAGAACAGGAAGGAAAATGGCAAAACGAAAAAGAAAAAATGAGAAATGGAAAAATAAAAGGGAAAAAAAAATTGATGGGTACCGAGGTCTTAGGCATGCTTTGGACTACTAAAGGACAATAACAGAACCACAAATTGCACCCTTGGCCACACTAGGATTCATGCAACCAACTTGCTAAAACCAGTAAACCTTCAAACTCAAACTATGTACGACTCGACGACCAATCCATTACACAGAACTACAACCAAGCTAAGCCACATATTTATGTCACCAGGTACAGCTTTAACATAATGATTAAAAGTGGTCACAAAACATATACTGCCAATGAAGTGCTTCCATGACTACCAGAACACTAGGTTAAGAAGTAGTAAAACAAGCACAAACCTCCATCCTGTGCTTTCCATTGAGAGCTTCTATAGCTGAAATTGCCTGATCCTTTGTTTCATATTTTAAGAAAGCACACCCTGCAAGTGCACCATAAAAATAACAAAATAGCACATTAACCCACATGCAAACCTTATTCAGGCGAATCTGACAAAATTTGTAAAAGAAAGAAAGGAGCATACCTTTGCTTGTCTGTTGAGAACCCCTTAGAATTTGTAGATCTCGGATATTTCCATATTTTGAGAACAGATCAGAAACTTCAGCTTCAGAAACCGTCTTTGGGAGCATTCCAACAAAAAGTTTGTGTTCTATGTGGACAGGTAAGCATGATTAAGATATAGGGTACAAACAAGAAAGGAAAAAATATACTGATATAACGAAATCTCACCTAGTCTTTCTAGTTCCCCATCAGCATATTTCACTTGCAATGGGCTGGCCGCCTGAAGGAGGATCATATCAAGTCAAACAAGCACAGCAGCCAAATAGAGAGCTGCTAAAATCTTGTGAATGGCTAAAAGAACAAAAAGTCTGCAAATAAAGTAGCAAGATTGTTTGCACAAAGTGTTTCTTGAAAGACAGTCTAATTGTGTAAAATGCGCACAGCATGGTTCTCTTGATAAATGAGACACTGCAATGTGAACACACCAGTAAAGCCGCTACTATGAACTTTTAGGTGCACCTACAAACAGGGAGCTCCCAAACATATCTGTTTGAATCACTATCCAAATACCAGTCTTAGGTTTTTATCCGCGAGCTGTTCTTCAGTTATTCAACGGAAGGTATCTCTTTATCGGAAAATCTCAAGAATTCAACAAATTAAAAAATATACAGAAAACAGTAGAGAAATTATGAGCTTTCTACTGATTTTCTTACAGAAGCATTGATCAAAATAAAAAATAGTGACTAACATATTAAAACAAACATAAAAAAATTTAAAACGCTAGTGGCATGTTTATCATTTTATGTCCACAGATGAAATAAGCACTAGACTATTAGTCTATTAAAAATAAGTATTAGTCTATTAGAACAAGAGAACATGAGAATCTTGCTTACCTCTATATAGTTGTTATACCTTCTATTTCATATCATCTAACCTAACAGTATCGAAAAAAGGCAAATCATGTGTCATGTTCGTATTCTTGAAAACCATGTAATATATGGTCATATCATTATTCTGCATTATGCTGTATTCGAGATTAAATATTCAATTGCATATGCCTGCTAAGATAGATGGAAAACAATACTTTGAATTTTGAATCATGAAAACTTGGCATGCCTTCGCAACCTACAGGCAAATCCAAGCAAAGCCCTAGTGACTGCAGAACCTGCAGTAGACTAAATATAAGAACCCTAGGCCCTCTTGTTAGGTGCCAACTCCAAAGGAATTGGGCTGCTTCAAATTAAAAAATAAAAATAAAAAAATTATTGACTAAGTACCAAGTGAAAAGAACAATATTCTGGTAAATACATGGAACAGACGAGTTCAGAAAAATGATGGACCCAAAACATGCCAAAAACTGAAATGCATGAGGTAAAAATAGAAAAAATTCCATCTGGAGAAATTCAAGAAGCTTACCCCTGGAAGCGTTCGCTTGTTATGACATGCACTAATAGCCTTGTCTGCCTCTTGCCTTGATGGACATATGACAAAGCAGCACCCTGGGAAGTAACAATAATGATTTAGCCAAATTTTAAATATACCGGATAACTTCTTGGTTGCTTGCTCACAGCATCATAATAAACATATCCATCAATGTGAAAAATAAATCAAACCAAAAAGCAAAAATGACATCTGCACTTCTTTAGGAGAAAATAACTTTGTAAACAGAATGGATGGTTTTCTTAGTTATGTCTTTCACTAAAAAAAAAAAAGTGATGCAAATGAGTCGGATCAGTAGAAAATGCAGGTATTTCAGAACCTGCCTTACAGAAAGTTATTATTTGTGAAATGGAATTAGAGTAGAATGTACAATTAGTCATGTAGAAACACGAACCACAAAGAGAGAGAGTGGAGAACAAACACACAATCTACGTGGAAAACCTCAGAAAGAGGTGAAAAACCACGGGGAGGCTCTGACCTAGGGGCTCACCGCAACCCTAGGAGAGAGAAAATTATATTTCACTTAATTCAACACTAAACACAAGTGACAATATAAAGAGGGAGAGAGGAGAAGCCGCCTAGGGTACCGAGCCCGCCTCGGTACCCGCACCCCATAGAACCGGGTCCAGATATGGACCCGGTTCCCATAACAACATATTCTAACACTCCCCCTCAAGCTTGGCATACATGTCAAACATGCCAAGCTTGCTAACATTCTTTTCAAATGAAGAAGTACAAAGCCCTTTAGTTAGGACGTCTGCAACTTGATCTTCAGACTTCATATATGGCAGAATCAGCTCCTTTGAGTCAATGCGTTCCCGGATAAAATGACGGTCAATCTCCACATGTTTGGTCCTGTCATGTAGAACTGGATTATTGGCAAGATTAATCGCAGACTTGTTGTCACAGTACATCTTCATTTTATCTCCCAGTTCCACACCAATATCAGTCAAAAGAATCTTCAGCCACAGCATCTCTGTAACCCCCATTGCAACAGCCCTGTACTCAGCCTCAGCACTAGACCTCGAACATACTTCTTGCCTCTTACTTCTCCAAACAACTAGGTTACCTCCAAGAAAGATACAATACCCTGTAGTAGACCTCCTTGTGTCAGTGCAACCTGCCCAATCTGCATCTGAGTAGCCCTCAATAGTAAGTTTGTCTTGTCGAGTATACAGCAGCCCTTTTCCTGGGTCATTCTTTAGATACCCCAACACTCGTTCTGCACTCTTCCAATGACAATCCGTGGGAGCATGCATAAATTGACTTAGCACATTTACCGCATACGTGATATCAGGGCGAGTTAGAGTAAGATAGATAAGCTTACCAACTAGCCTCTGATATCGCCCTTTTCCTTCCTCATCCAGAGTGGTGCCCGTCTTGATACTTATCTTAGTTCCCGACTCCATAGGAGTAAGATAGGGCCTACAACCAAGTTTACCTGTCTCCTTTAGTAAGTCAAGAGTGTACTTCCTTTGATTCATAACCAGCCCTGTCTCTGATCGAGCAATTTCTATCCCCAAAAAGTATCTCAGCTTACCCAGATCCTTGAGGTCGAATTCTTTAGCTAATCTCTCTTTCATCTTTCTGTTTTCTTCTTCATCACTGCCCGTGACAATCATATCATCAACGTAGACAAGGAGAAGACTCACCAGACCATCTCTCTGCTTTATGAATAGGGTATGATCTCCATTTCCTTGCTTGTACCCAGTAGACTTCATAACGATCCTTAGTCTCTCAAACCAAGCTCTAGGCGACTGCTTCAAGCCATACAAAGCTTTCTTGAGGTGACAACATTTTCCCTCTTGAACATACCCGGGAGGCATGCTCATATAGACTTCTTCCTCCAGATGGCCGTTCAAGAACGCATTTTTAACATCAAGCTGGTCCATGCGCCACTTCTTGTGCACAGCAAGAGCAAGAATAACCCTCACAGTCTTCAACTTTGCAACAGGGGCAAAGGTCTCAAGATAGTCGATCCCATACTTTTGGCTGAACCCCTTTGCAACCAGACGAGCTTTATATCGATCTACAGTGCCATCAGGTTTGTACTTCACGTTGTAAACCCACTTAGAGCCAACTAAGTGTGTCCCTTTAGGGATATCAACAACTTCCCATGTTTTGTTCTTAGCTAACGCACCCATCTCCTCCGTCATAGCATGTAACCACTTGGGATCATCCTTAGCATCATCCACCGACCTGGGAATAACAACTTTGGATAAGGTTGTGATAAAACATTTGTAATTTGTACTGAGCTTAGCATAAGAAACAAATCTCTGAATAGGGTGAGAAGTACATGACCTGGTGCCTTTGCGCAAAGCAATAGGGAGCTCTTCATTCGATGGACTTGGGTCATCCGGGGAGATCACAAGATTGGGATTGGTTCTATCCTCATCACCAACATCTTCCACAGTAGCTTTCTCCTTTCTGACATAAACCTTGCCAAACAAGTGATCCCGGGCAACAGTGGGCTGAGCATCCACCGTGACCCCTTCCATATGACTGCCCTTCTCATTACTGACCGTGACCGTGTCAATCACACTGGGACTAACCTTGTAATCCAAAAACTCCATAAACTGAATCAGCTGATTAGAGGAATACTCTTCCCCTATGTTCCCAAGACACTCCCCCTGAAGAGTATTCACCGGAAAATACGACTCATGTTCATGAAATGTGACATCCCTCGAAACATATACTTTGGAAGTAGTGGGATCCACACATTTATACCCCTTCTGAGTGGAAGAGTACCCCAAGAAAACTCCTTTAATAGACCGGGGATCAAGTTTTTTGAGAGTAGGGCTATGATTATGCACAAAACAACTGCACCCAAAGACACGAGGAGTAAGAGGCCACGGATTCTGAGTAGGCCACAGGGTAGAATAAGGAGACTGACCATCCAGCACTCTAGTAGGCATACGGTTAATGAGATGTGCACTAGTGAGAAGTGCATCACCCCAATACCGCTTCGGGACATGACGTTGGAACATAATGGCCCGGGTAACATTCAATAGATGACGATTTTTACGTTCAGCTATACCATTCTGAGGAGGGGTATAACTACAAGAGGTTTCATGAACAATACCCTTTCCTTTCAAGAATTCATCAAGGGATTGGGAGACATATTCTCTTGCATTATCCGTACGGAAAGCTTGAACAGTAGTATGGAATTGAGTCTCAACAAAGGCAACAAAGTTTTTCACAACTGCTGGAACCTCACTACGTTCTCGCAACAAGTACACGAACGTACATCTAGAGTAATCATCAATAAGCGTCAAAAAATAGTGACAACCACCACACGTGGGTACTCCAGAAGGACCCCAAACATCGGAATGAACTAAGGCAAACGGATGAGTGGATTTATTCAAAGAAATAGGGTATGAAGCCCTGACATGTTTAGCCAATTGACACACTTCACAAGCGAAGGAGTCAATGGAGACAGAAGCAAACAAATGAGGAAACAACTTCTTTATTAACTGGAAGGGGAGATGTCCAAGACGCTCGTGCCATCGCAGAACAGTAGATCTATCATTCACACCAGACAAGTGACCACTCGTGGCAGAAATCAACGCTGAAGCAACTTGGACCGGCAGCCTGTAGAGCCCATCAGTAACCGAACCAATCCCAATCTTCTTCCCCGTCACCAAGTCCTGCAGGGAACAATGATCAGCAGAGAAAATTAGATTACAGTTTAATTCTTTAGTAATACTGCTGACAGAGAGTAAGTTCACAGGAATATGTGGAACATGCAGGGCATTGTGGAGATGATATTTGTTCAGCAGGGACAAGCTCCCTTTCCCAGCCACAGAGATAGAAGACCCATCTGCCATAGACACGCGTTGCTTGCCAGAGGAAAGTTGATATTCTTGAAAGAGTTTAGAGTCCCCTGTCATGTGGTGAGTGGCTCCACTATCAACAATCCAATCACCAAGAGAAGGGTTACCTTGATCAGTCGAGGCAACGAGGGCTTGGGCTAGCTGAGCCCCTTCAGACGTGGAGGACTCCTCAGGGGTAGTAGATAGACGGCTGATGTACGCCTGTAGCTCCTTGAGTTGAGCAGGAGACAACTTGGACTTTGCACCACTAGAAGAATTGCTCTGACTGGAATCAGACACAGTAGGGCTACGCTTGCCAGAGGGAGGACGACCTCTGACCAGTCTCTTCTCGGGATGAAGATCCCAACAGAAATCCACCGAATGCCCCAACTTGTGGCAATGAGTGCAATGTCGGGCAGGACGCTGCCCAGTCCCTGAGGCACGGCTGACAAAGGCAGAAGGGCCATGACCGGTGTCAAGATGCATCACCTGGCGACGTTGTTCTTCAGACTCAACACGAGCATATACTTCCTCTATCCCCGGAATCTCATCACCATTAAGAATCTGGCTACGAATAGACTCAAATTCATCCCGCAGGCCTCCCAGAAACAAAAACGTACGGTCCATCCATTCCTTTTCCCAGTAGAGGGAATGATCTGAACCGCACGTCCACTCATCAGTCACATGATAATCTAGCTCCTCCCATTTGGTCTTCAGGGCAGCATAGAAGGCAGCAACAGACAAATCACCCTGTGTCAGAGAGTAAATATTGCGTTTAATCTGATAGGTGCGCAGATGTCTCTTCTTGCGACCATACATCTTTGCAAGCACAGTCCACATATCAAAAGAGGTCGGCTTCCGCAGAATGAGGGGCTGGATATCGGATGACACGGAGCTGATAATCCACACCTTCACTTGGCTGTCCTCCAACGCCCACGTGGCCCATTGAGGATCAGATTTGATGGGCGCAGGTTTGTCGCCAGTGATGTAAGAGAGACGCCCACGGCTAGTAATCCCAATCTCGAGAGCGGCAGACCAAGATAGGTAATTGTCCTTGGTCAGACGGATGGAGGTGACCTGGAGCGGCACGTTCTCAGTCTTGGAGGCGCTGCCCGTGTCAAGAACGGCATCTTTTTGAGTCCCCATCGCTTCTGCCATCACAAACAAGCACACAGCAACAAGAGGCACAGCAGCGGAAAGAGGCAACGGCGACGGGAAGGAGACAGCGGCGACGGCGGCGGGAATGAGGCAGCGGCAACGGAAAGCAGGCGACGGCGCAACACAGAGGCCACCCACGGTGGCAGAAACAAAGAACGGGCCGAACGGAGGACCGCGGAGGCGCAACAGAGGACGGCGGAACAGAGGACGGCGGCGGCGGAACAAAAGGACGGCGGCGGCAGAGCAGGGCGACGTCACAAGTGCAGCAGCGGCGTCGGAACAGAGGACGGCGGCGGCGGAACAAAGGACAGCGGCGGCAGAGCAGGGCGACGTCAAACGGGCAGCAGCGGCGCCGGAACTTCAACGGCGTCGGGCGACGAAAAAACCTGACGATCCTCGGAAAAAACGCTTCTCCAACTCCCTTGGCTCTGATACCATGTAGAAACACGAACCACAAAGAGAGAGAGTGGAGAACAAACACACAATCTACGTGGAAAACCTCAGAAAGAGGTGAAAAACCACGGGGAGGCTCTGACCTAGGGGCTCACCGCAACCCTAGGAGAGAGAAAATTATATTTCACTTAATTCAACACTAAACACAAGTGACAATATAAAGAGGGAGAGAGGAGAAGCCGCCTAGGGTACCGAGCCCGCCTCGGTACCCGCGCCCCATAGAACCGGGTCCAGATATGGACCCGGTTCCCATAACAACATATTCTAACAAGTCATGCATGAATTGTAACGCTCGACTCGTTTTGTAGGTGGGCCGGATCGGGTCCAGACACGAACCCGAATCCAGTAGCGTGGGAGCCCGACGTCGCCCTCTTCTCCCTCGTCTCCCACGTTTCCCCTCTTCGTCTCTCCCTTTGCTATGACCACAACGCAGAGAAGAGGAAGACGGAGGTCGGTGCAGCGGCGACGGAAGTGGGCGGCGGCGGCGGCAGCGCTCAGGTGAGCCATCGGTCTCTCTCTCTCTGTCTCATCCTCTCCCTCCCGTGTTGTTTCCCTTTTCTGCCAGCTCTCTCTCCCGCACTCTCTCTCTGTCCATGCTCTCTGCTCGAGCCTCTCCCCTTTTGTCTGAACCCTCTTTGCTCGCCCTCTCTCTATGCACGCCCTCTTCCTCCCACACATCCTTGCACTCTCTCTCTCTGCCTGCACTCTCCCCTCTCCGTCAGCACCCTCTGCCCACGCTTTTCCCTCTCTCACAGCCCCTTTTACAACTACTATGGGCCTCTTCTAACGACAGACACCTCTCCCTTAAACCTCCTTTTCGCCCGATTTTGATTCTCTTATCGTTGTTTGATCGGATTTCAGCTTGGGGATGTGTTCTTCCCCCTCATAACAGCGGCTAGAATGCGTTGGTGTGGCGGCATTGCGGGATTTTAGCCGTTTGAGGACCTCTCGAACTTGTGAGGTGGCTGCCGGGAGGACTGCAGCAGTTCAGACTCTTAAATTGGGGTGAGCAAGGCCTAATCGAGCCTAGATTGTTGTATATTTGTTGTTGGAGCATGTATAATTATTAATGGAGCATGCTAGATTTAAGATTTGATGAATTAGGATGTTTGTTAATGACGTTACTATTTTGGGGAAGGTCTAGGACTCATGTGGAGGAACGATGATCCATGTCTACAATGATCTTATAAGCATGATGGGTTGATTTTCGAAGCAATTAGGAAGCATGGTAGAGATTGTATTGTTGTGGAGAACGTTAGAATCGTTTTGGTGAGCTTGGGGAAATATGCTTCTATTGAGGTGCATATACGTTGTATCTTGAGAATCTTATGGTGGGGAAGACACCTCAACTAAGGAAAACAAGTGAGAATCGTACATGTGATAAGTCGAATACAAGTTTTGAGTTCTAATCATTGGCGGCAACCTCGTGGGTTGGGTAGAGACCCTTTTTGGAGGGTTTCATGGGTCGACACCCATTTGAGGCGAAGACATGCCTGGATGACGGTATTTTCATATTTGTATCGATGGTAAGCAAAACGAGTAGAGAACTTACCATTTTGTTATGTTTGCAGGTACACCGGGCACGTCAAGTAGGCCTTGAGCAATGTGGGTCATAGTTCAAGGTGTTTACTGGACGCGCGACAGGTATGGCGGCATTCCAGGCAAATCCCTGCCTGGGCAATTGTGTGAATGTGTGTTCCTAGGATCGTGGGATCCTAGGATTGTGATGTGATTGATGGATTGTTTTGTGAATGAATGTGTGTATGCATGCAAATGGTTTGATATGCAAATTGTTTGATATATGATATGATTTGTTTTGAAAGGCTATGAGAAGCATGTTTTGAAAATGTTACGCATTTGCATGTGCATGCTAGGATTGATAACTGCTTAGGACAGATGAGGTGGGGTATCGAGTCGAGTATCTCCTCGACCCCAATTATGCATTAGAAAGCATCCTAAAATGATAATTGTCTAGGACAGATACGAGCCAATCACGGATCGAGACTACTCTCCGTGGTTTGGCTAAGTTTTGAAAGGTGTGATTGATGTGTGTGATTGTGAATGGTTTGTCATGTGACAAGTTCTGTTTTGGAAAGCTATTAGAAGCTTGTTTTGAAAACTATTACGCATTTGCATGTGCATGCTAGAATTGATAACTGCTTAGGACAGATGAGGTGGGGTATCAAGTCGAGTGTCTCCTCGACCCCGATTGTGCATTAGAGAGCATCATAGAATGATAATTGTCTAGGACAGATACGAGCCAATCACGGATCGAGACTACTCTCCGTGGTTTGGCTAAGTTTTGAAAGGTGTGATTGATGTGTGTGATTGTGAATGATTTGTCATGTGACAAGTTCTGTTTTGGAAAGCTATTAGAAGCTTGTTTTGAAAACTGTTACGCATTTGCATGTGCATGCTAGAATTGATAACTGCTTAGGACAGATGAGGTGGGGTATCAAGTCGAGTGTCTCCTCGACCCCGATTGTGCATTAGAGAGCATCATAGAATGATAATTGTCTAGGACAGATACGAACCAATCACGGACGAGACTACTCTCTGTGGTTTGGCTAAGTTTTGAAAGGTGTGATTGATGTGTGTGATTGTGAATGATTTGTCATGTGACAAGTTCTGTTTTGAAAAGCTATTAGAAGTTTGTTTTGAAAACTGTTACGTATTTGCATGTGCATGCTAGAATTGATAACTGCTTAGGACAGATAAGGATGGGTATCGAGTCGAGTGTCTCCTCGACCCCGATTATGCATTAGAGAGCATCATAGAATGATAATGGCATAGGACAGATACGAGCCATCACGGATCGAGACTACACTCCGGGATTTGGCCAAGTTTTGAAAGATATTGATGTGTTTGATAAGATGTGAATTTTTATGAATGTGAATGTTGTGAATTGTTGCATATGTATTGCCGCGGGCAATAATGCAATTGATTGGAATTGGAAGGTAGTTGTACCTGTATTGTATGACGGCTAGCTATGATTGTTGATGTTATGTGTAGACCTCGTGAGGAGGCAATTGGAGGTGTGGGTGCACTCGTGAAGTGAACCAACCTCATGAGCTAGCCGGTCATTCTGTGATTGGGCAATTATAATGATAATAATGAAAGAATAAGAGATGAGAGGCCAGTGGGTTGTGGCATTGTGTTTGGGAGACGTCCCGCTTTCGCCACTGGTCTCGCCTGTTCGGAGCGTAGGCAGTGCAAGACCCCAGGGTACTGTTGTGTGTTGTGCTTGGAGCATGGGCTCCCGCCTTCCCAACCTGGGTGTCCTAGGGAAGGCTGAGTATCTCTCTTTGGAATTCACACATCCATGGATGAGTGCTCTACCGCTGCAGCGGATGAATAGATCCATACTGTTCTGGGCCACCACGGGGGTTGTCTCTCGGCTATGGGCCGCCCGCGATGTGCACGTGTCTGTGTTTGCACCCACAGGAACTGTCAATTCACTAAAGCTAATGAAAATGAATGTAGGTGAATGAAATGTGTGTGAACGAATGTATGTGATTGATGGGCATGTGAATGCTATGACTGAAATGAAATGTTTAAGCATGCCTTGCATGTGATTGAGATTGTGTTTCTGTGGCCCTTGAGTGGTCTTTTCATGTCGTGGTCTATGTTAGGGGTTTTCTTGGCAAATGATGTGCTTATGCCCTGACACGACATGACGATAGATTGTTTTTATGATTGTAGATTTGAGCCCTACCTAAGAGAGTTTGAGATTTTTCTGGTTTGTTGCCATACTGCGAAGGCTAAGCCTTCAGTTATTTCTTTTTCAGGTTTTGGCGGACCCGGGGTAGCAGGTTGATTAGACGGCTTCACTCACATCCTACTGGGGAGGTTTTGGGTCTTTGGTAGTGTCGGCGCGTCATGGTTTGGTCTTTTTGATGTCTTATTTGTCTTAGGCATCAAAGTTGTGGTTTGGGGCATTTTTGTCATACACATAGATGTGACTTTGTATGAATTGAAATTGTTATATAAATGAAAGTTTGCCCCATGGTTTCAAATGACATAGCTCCATCTTTTTTTGAATTGTTGTGTAGTCGCACCTCCATGCTTTAGGTTTATAAAAAAAAAAAATTGTTTGAGGGTCAAAAGGTTGGGGTGTGACATGAATGAGCATATGTTCACATCTTAGTGTCATGTTATTAGAAGTATCCATGTGCATAGCATGCCACAGATATAAGAAAAGAAAGTAACCCACTGGTGCTCATCCAATTTTAAGGGAAACAGGATTGGGTTTAACTCATCTATACCAAAATACGAAGCAATCAGATTAACAATAATAGATCAAGCTTGATAGCTGAACCTAGAATCAACAAGAAGATAAAATCTTAAACCATAATCACAAACATTGATAATATTGTGATACTTTCGGCATTTGAAGCCAGGCAATATTACCAGAAAAATATCATACATTTTCAAAACATAGGCATTCTCCAGCTCGAATGCTTGCTAAAGAGAAAGGGGCATCATGATAATATCACGAAATTTCCCCGTTTTAAACAGGCATATAATTTTAAATGTACATTTTTACTTCCGTTTGTTCTATAATTATAAAAAAATTATCAATGATTGTAACATTTTCATAAGAAAAATAATAGAAAACTTGTAGTTCCATAGTGTTCTTGTTATCTTCTATATTGTTAAAATTCATGAATTACCAAAATTTTTTCAAGAACAAAAGTTACAAAATGAACTTCCCAAGAAACACTAATCTGTGATTAAGTTTTTACTTTTTAACATAAACATTTTTCTTATTTACTGTGAAGTATGAACATCAATTAGGAAGGTGAAAGCTTATGGGATGTGCATGCATGCTCAAATACGTAATGCTGCAATAATTTATAGCAAATTCATCCACATGCACAACTTTATGCACATGACAAACACACACATTTGTCATCTATGATGAGTGCATAACTGCAACTCCAAAACCTGAAGGAACATGAGAAAAAACTTATTTAGAGGGCCAACCCTCACATTTTCCCAACGATCATTCTGAGTCCTGGGCTCTAGCAACCATGGCAGCAACAGACAATGATTTAAGCTGCTTTTTCAACAAGTTGCACTGGCCATAGACTGAGGATAAACATCGAAATAGTGGTAAAGATATTTACCGATCTTCCAATCCTTACCACCGTTAAGGGCAATGAACTAGCAAGCAAAATAACATTGAAATATGAACATATTCGTAACTGACAATGTGAAATTAGATTTGGATTTTCATTTTCTTCTACTCTTTTCAGCCACTTTTAGGATGTTTTTTCACATTTTTACCTATTACGAACTAGTCCTATGGCAAAAACCACACTTTCGTTCCAACACATTCAATTCTCAAAAGATGCATACAACGAGATATTTATAATGCAAGTAGAAATGAAGAAAGCAAAGAATCTACAACAAACTCATGGAACACATCCAACCAGGATTAGCTTTAGGCGGCCACAAGGAAAAGCCTATAGTCATCCACTCATCCGAACAAATTCACAGATTCAAAGCCTGATAAATAATCAGTTCCACACAATTCCGAGCTGCCTATTGCTACCAAGTTCACCATAACTACGATAAAGATGGGAAACAACCTCAATTCCTAATTCAAAATCATGGACGGAACAACCTTTTCCCGTCTCCAACTCAAGCAGTCAAAACCAAACCCGAGACAACCTCAATTCTTGCATCCAGGGCAAGCAATCTCTAAGACCAAGCCCGAAACTACCTCAATTTGCATTCCAACTCAAGCAATTCAAAATCAAGCTCCAGGCTATGTCAAAAACAACGAAATGTGATCATTACATAAAGACCGAAAAAAATAAACATTCTAAAGTTATATATGACCACAAAATGTGAACTTTTAAAAAGAAAAAAAGAATCTCAGCTCTACTTTCCACTCTAAAGGATCAAAACCCACGCCGACAAACGACCAATGCTTCAAAAGAAAATCAAAAATTCCACGGTTTCCAAAATGTCAACCTCAGAAAACAGTAACAAATATGAAACGAGAGAAAGATCAGGACACAAGCACCAGATCCAAAGCCGGGACATCCACGAAAGGGAGAATTCGCTCACCTCGCGACGCCTTGGAGAGCTTATCCTTGATGATATTGACCTCGTCGACGAGCGCGACCTCCCTGAACATGGCGAGAAGCTGCGCCTCCGTCATGCTCTTCGGCACCTGCCCGACGAAGAGCTTCACGCTTTCCCCCGCGTTCGCGTCGGATCCGCCTCCTCCGTCCCCCATCTCTTCTCCACCTCCTCTTCCCTTCCGTCCGCCCTCTCTACTTCGTTCCTCGAGGAAAACGAAGGAAGCGCGGGAGAGTATAGTCCTCTCTGCCTGCTTATCAGTCAGATCTTCTCCTCCTTCTTCTTCTCCTTCCTCTTTCTCCTTCCTCTTCTTCCTGTTGCGATCATGAGAAGAGGAGACGACTCTCTCTCTCTCCTTCTGCGTTCTTTCAAGGACAACTCCAATGGCTTCCCCTCTCTCTCTTTCTCCTGGTTGGCTGAGGCGAAAGGGAAGGGAAGAGAGAGAAGGAGAGAGGGAAGAAAATACTACACTGCGGGCTCGCCCGCTAGATTTTGACCAAATGAGTACTAAAATTAGTTTCCCAAAATGCCCTCCGGAGCCGTTCGGACGTGTTCCAAATCGCGATAAATAACAGAACCTGTCTTTTTCTTCACCTTTCTTTCAAAATTTTCCTTTGGAGTCCCAAAGGTTTCCGTAAATTACCGGAAACTTCGTATCGCCGGTTGCTCATACGAAGGACTCGGCAAAGGAGTCGATTTGAATTGCCTTTGAATGTGCATGAATATACTTTAACAAAGGGTGCACAATTAGTCGAACTCGTGAAACTAGACTGAGTTTAAGTTCAATTCCAGCCCACTTCATCCATTGAACAAGTCAAGTCGAGTTCGAGTTGATAAATTAGAGCTCGAGCTCGAGTTTGATTTTTTTTTTTAAATACGTCTACGGTGGCATGATTTGCAAGCAAATACTAGATGAATGATCGAAAGTTCAAATAGCGGGGGCCTTACCTTTTCATATGCCAGAACATGTCTTTTCTCTAAGAGAATGACAAGGTCCCTTTGTGTAAGTCGTAGGTCTTGCATGCATATATATACATCTATATAAAAGTGTTTGAAACATGTATCAAGGTCACAGCCAAGGAATGGTTCACATGGGCCATGGCCCCATCTCATTTTTTTTTTTAATTCACATATAGATTTTAAAAAATTTCATTTGTCTTGCATAAAAATTTTGAAAAATGATATTTCAGCATCTGTCAAAATTTAAAAACTTTAATTCGACCATCCTCATGAAAAATTTCATGGTCTACTCCTATATATCATGACGAAATATACACATGTTATACATTAACGGAGCTGCAGTTGCATATGATGTTATTGGACTTGGGTTCTGATATCGAAATAAGGCCGGACTTGAATCCAACCATATGATGTGCCCCCATTAGATTTAGGTCAAGGCCAGAGCCTCAAGCTTCAAGCTTTCCACTGCACCGCTCAAGCCTTTGCTTAGTACCCTTTAGCTAAAAATTTATAGCTTTGCTACTGTTGTTGAGCTTATAAGAGCTAACTTTTCATTATAATATCAATGCAATACCTACTAATAACTCAGCCCTTAAATAGACTATAACGAGTTTAAATTGAAAAAATATAATATTAAACTATGCAGAGGCCCATACCTGTTGATTCAATAACTAATAGTATAAATTGTGTGCTTTTGCAAGCAAAATAATTTACCTTGGATTGGTTTTGACCTAATGGTTGCCAAATCTCACCTAATTAGATGTTTAATTCGGATTCAAACTGGGATTTGAGTTTTTAAAATAAATGCAATCTACTGACATGACTTTTAGATATTAGTAGGACAAATCTTTGTCTGATATTGGACTTAGTTTTGGATTCAATCATCCAGTTAATTCAGTTAGGATTCAGTCGTCGCGTTGTCTGAACTGAAGTTGGCTGAATTAATCTGGTTTTGAGTTGGTAAGCAAGTATTTCCGATCCTGTTGACCTTTATAACTACCGGCAAAACATGTATGAGAAAAACAAAAAGGTTAGGCACTTTTTCGGATATGGAGAAAAATATGTTGCTTTCCATGAAAATTTCCTCTTCGTACAGGGAGCTCTCAGTGCAATGACAGAGCTACCGTTTCAGTGCCATATAATTTGGATTTGGATCGGATTCATACTAGATTCTGGATATGCACTAATGAACCATTGGAGTCAAGTAAGCTTGAGTCAGGAATGAATGCTTAACCGGTGTCATATTAAAGCAGTGGTAGAACTGAAAAAAAAAAAGTTTAGGAGAACTAATAATTTAAAATTCAAACTTTTTAAGGAAGAACTTCTATATAAATAAATAAATAAAGAGTAATAAGACATCACTATATAAATGAATAAATACGACAATTTTTTGTGAGCTGATTTTAATTTTCAGAAGAGAAACACTCCCTTTCCTTTCATGCGTTGCATCAGCAACTAATTGACATTGCTTTGTGTAAAACTAATTTTAAAAAAAAAGTTAATGACAACTTATATTTTCACTTTAAAAAGTGCTATATCATGAATTTATCGACTAAGTGAATTAGACAAATCATAATCCAATCCGTATGGTCTTTATATTTGTTTTGTCCATACGTTATATAAACTTATTCATGAGTCATTTGATAAATTTGATTGATGGTTAGTCACATGTACAGTCGTTTTCATCATTAATTAGTATCAAGATTATGTGTATTAATTATTAGTTATTTGATCAACTTCATTTATAGTTCACAAACTATCATATATTAAACAACTTTTCAAAATCGATTACAGATAGCATGAAGACTGTTCATAAGTTATGAATGATGGGTATGGTCATATTTAAGGGTGGAGCCAAAAAATTTGTATGAGGGGACCGAATTAAAGTTTTTAAATTCTCACATGGGTTTTGAAATATCATTTTTTCAAAATTTTTGTATAAAACAAGTAAAATTTTCTAAAATTTACATGTAATTTTTTTTTAGGTGGGGCCAGGGCCCATGTGGGCCCTTTCTTGTTTCCGCCACTTGTTATATCATAAGATGCTTGTAAAGCTTTTATAGTTTTAAATGGTTGATGACACTAGATGGTTGTCTTGGTTCTTAACATTTTTTGGGTTAGAGTCGAATCTGTTAGGGGGAGGGTTGGGATTCGTCGAACTAGGAGCACGATCCTAGAAGTGGGTCTAATTGTTACTTTGGTATGAGAACTGGTTTAACACTTGGACCTAAGTTCCTACGAGCGGACGCGTGTGTCTTCAGGAAAGGTGGATTGTAACACCCCAAAAAAATTAGTACAAAAGGCAGGTTGAGATCTGCCGAACCAAGGGCCCGAGCATAGTAGTGGGTCGGGTTGTTAGGCTTTGTGTAATGGTAAATCTCCCCATCTCACCCATTTATGATACATTTGTAAGACCATAAAATCAAAATAGAGTTGCTCACAATCACTAACCATATTTTTTCACATTTATATATTACGAAACCTATTTGTTTGCTTATAACATTAATGCCCGGCCATTTGTTGTCACCTTTGTTTTTGTTTTTGTCTCATTTATGGTTTTATATATATGAATTATTATGGACGAAAAGTCCAAAAATAAGCATGTAGGTTATATGTTGGGGCCTCATGCATGTTTAGTGTGTGAAGTGATCAGAAAGTCCAAACTAGATCCACAAACAAAAAACCCCCTCATATAAGGGCAAAAACGTGTATATATATATATAAACATTTTTTTGTAAAATGGCTAGAATATTCATTTTTTTTATAAATAGCCCACCGCGCATACATGAGTATTGTTGTATGTGCTTATGCCTCGAACATGTGGTGCACTCATGCTCAAGTCATAAGCAGTAGTAGAGCTGCGTATGGATTGGTGCGAGCTACTCCAACCCATCAAAAATTCTATCGCAATGAAGCGGAACACGGATCCAGCCATGTGTGGTGCCCACACCAGACCCAGGTGAGTGGTTCAAGCGCCACTCAGTGAAAAATTCATTGCTCCACCACTGAGCATAAGTAGAATTAGAAAATTCAAAGTGTGCAACTTCTTTTTAGAAGGATTTGAACATGAGATTTGCTTAAAGATCATTTAAAAGCTGTCGATTTTGGCATCTATAGGTCAAGCGAAAGCTAGAAAATTTATTCAAGCATTTGCATTTGATAAGACGTTCACTAAGTTAGTTTAATGTGGTGGCTCGAATATTGATTAACTAAGTACCACACCTTTTTGTTTTAGATAAGCATGAATCTTTCCTGAAGATATCAGATATCAGTAGCCTTGCCCCTTGTATAAAATAATGGGTCATACTTAATTTCAATAATTTCCTTTCGACAACTTTAAAATTGCACAAAAACTAAAGCAGTCTAGCTGGTTAGACGTGCGGTATGCGAACAACAACGTCCTAAGTTCGATTACCATGAGCCTGGTCGGCCAAAGAACTTAAACCCAAGAAAGGATTTTAAGGGGTTGTAAATAGAAAACAAAAAATTACGATAACGTTTACTTTTAAGATGAATAAAATAGCCTCCATTTCTATTGTTCTCGAACACGAGCGCTCTATCTAAGTTGTGGCAGGTACGAAATTTCTGGGGAACCAGAGGGGTTTGACTGGGACAAAAAGATCAGTTTCCGCCAAATTTCCACCTGGAGGGCATTTAGGTAAATGGGGTCAGCAACGGCCTGCAAGGCTATCTCGGGGAACCGCAAAGAGCGGACCGAATCGTCTTTCGGGAGAAGATGGAGGACTTTTTCGTCATTGTGGCCCATCCAATTGTACACCCTCATTGCTCACGATGTGGGACCCACAGTCCAGCCTGTCCGCTGCCAACTCTCTTTGCCAGTTTCCAGCTGCGACTGGGTGACGTCACCCGCGCTGCCACAGAGTTTCGGATCCAAATACAGTAAAATCCGGTCCCGAGAACCATATAGAATCCTTTAAAAGAGAGAGATAGAGAGAAAGTTATACTTAAAATAAATTTAGTTTTTCCTTTTCTAAAAATATGATTTTATAGATGCGATTTGTAGGACTTGTTTAATGTAGATGAGCATCTGAATAATGGGAATCCGACATGTATCAAGCTCTTCCTTTGCTTTCTAAAAGAATAAACGATAAAAACGCTTTGAGATTTAAAATACCTATATTTTAGTCAAAATATAGACAGCTTTTCATGTTTTACGAAAACTAAGTTTCTTAACGAGTTTTTTAAATTTGGTTTACTTGTTTGGATGATATACTCAAAAATCCGATTTAAAAATTAGTTTATTTGTTTGGATGACATTAGCCTCCCTTATTGCTCTTTTACCCACAATGTTCAGAGTTATATCGGGTACAGACAATGCTTCAACTTACATGGAAAACCCACCCCCATTTAGACTACCAAAATATAGCCCTATGTGAGTCTAACTAGAGAGACGTCGCATAACACGCGTGAACTAAGTCTGGACATCGGGCTGGGTTGGGCTGGCCCGACCTGATAAGTAGTCAGGCTTGGGCTGCCGCCTGGTCTACACTCGAAATCCAGGTCCGAGTTCAGCCCGACACTTAAAACCTGAGCCGAGTCCGAGCTCGGCCCGATTAAATTAAAAAATATGTATTTTAATATAAAAATAATATATAAAAATAATTAATCATAATTAAATATTATAATTATTATAGAAAATAAATATATATATATATATTAAAAAAATTGTTGAGCTTGGGCCCACCCAAGCCAGCCTGATAATATATCAGGCCGGCGCGATGCCTTTTTGGGATGAGTATCGAACTTAGGCCCACCCGAGCCAGCCCGATAATATATTGGGCCGACGCGCGATGCCTTTTTTCGGACCCGAATCGGGCCCAACCTGATGCCCAGCCGTAGCTCAAACCCACAAATCTGAGTGACATACTCAAAATCTGGCTTTCTATAGGTAACTTGATGGTGGTCAAGTTTTTCACTCTTTTTTACAAAATTAGGTTTTACTAAAATAGGGTTTTTTGACATTAAAACACTTAAAAAAACTAGATTATAGAGACAAAACCAGACCCAAAAGATTATCTTACGAGATTTTATTTGGGTAGAAACAAATTGGGTTGTTCAGGCTTTCGACTAGATTTAGGTGCAAAATGAATACATATACAACACACGCATGTTGATGGTGAAATTTTTATCATTTGATATGAAAATGTTAAAAGGTTATGTTTTAGAACATGTAAAATCATAAACCTTTTACGCCATCGAATTTTGCAGCATAAGAAACCATACCCAATTGGAAAGACTTTCTTAATCAATGCTGAAATTTTTAAAGGCGCCTATTTAATCTTTTTACAAATTCTAAGAGAGTGTGTTTAAAAATTTAATGTATATTTTTAATTTTTTTTACTTTTCTAGACACTAGAACCAAACGAAACAAAAAAAAAAAAAACTTGTATTTTATTAACCAAAAATCACATTCTTAGGTCTTTTTAACCATTATATCACTTGATCAAGTCGCTTTTAGAGAATTATTATCACTCCAAGGCATACTGGCACTAAGGTGGGTATGAGTGGGCAATTAAGGAGAATGCACTTTAAGAGAGTGTTTGTTTACCCTCAATCTTAGATTTCAAGGGATTGGAGCCTTCCTTAAACTCACGATCCTAACAAGCTGAAAATTTGAAAACTATGAATTTAAATTCTTTATTGCCCGAATCTGGATGTCAATATATTCAATTTGAATCGGATATGAAAAAACTTTTAATATCAGTTTAAGAAATCAGATTGAATTCGGATTTAACAAGTGACACCCGATCAGATTCGGATTCAGATATATATAAATATTCATTCGGATATGGATTTGTAATAACCCTGTCAGACGTCAACGATTTATAGGTTTGAGATTTAAGAGCTCAAAATCTTAAAATCACCTAATATCTGAGATCCGGGGCAACCAAACACTAGCGGCCCACACCTTAGGGGGACACCACTCTATATAAAAGAATATAGTGTTTTGTAGGACCGGTGGGGCAACTGCCCACACCTGCCTATATGTCTCCGCCGCTGCCAAAAACCCATCGAAGTCACAAATTCTCCACCCTTTCCCTTTCAAAGGTCTCAATGAAGGTCACCCACATGGGCGCTCAAGACTTTCTCCTGCAAATCATGACTTTCAAACATCATTAAGTCTTCGATTGCAAAGAATGCAATTTTTTCAAAGACAGGTTGTTCAACTACTAAAATCCAAAATCATAATTGTCTTATTAATGTACATGTTGGATAAGAAGGAAGGAAAATCATAATTTAAGAAAAGAAAAACCCTGCATTCACGCTAATCGTGAAAAAAGAAGGAAAGGAAATTCCATGTCTCAATCACAAAAAGAAGGCCAAATTGGTTGTCATGTAAGAAAAGGGTTGGGAAGTCTCACGTTTGCATGCACAACTATGGAAGATTGAGTGACTGAAAGTCTTAATTCGAGTCAAAAAGAGGTCAAAAGTTAGAAACCGGAGCAGTTCACGTCTCTTTACGTAAGGACAAAGGGAAGGTGCGACTTTTGTTTGGTGTCCAAAGAAAGAGCGAGAGGGTTTCACACTGGGAGATGATTAGAACAAAATATGGTAAATATGAAAAGCTTGATGCACATAAATTAGCTGTAAGAATTTTCTCTCTTTTATAGAACTCTGTCCTCCATATGTTGCCAACATCATAATTAAATTGTCTAAGAGAGAAATATTGCGTTGGTTGTATTGAAAACTATTATATATATATATATATATATATATATATATATATATATATATATATAAAGAGAGAGAGAGAGAGAGAGACGGAGAGAAAGAGTAATTGGTAGAAACTAAACCAATAGGTCCAACAAAAACCAGACTCTTTAAATATGATATTTGAAATGTTTTTATAATATATAAAGAGAAAGAGAAAGAGAGGGAGAGAGAGTAATTGGTAGAAACTAGACCAATAGGTCCGACAAAAACCAGACTCTTTAAATATGATATTTGAAATGTTTTTTTAATCTAACCTTACAAATATGATATTATGGATAGTTTGATGCAAAATATATTAAGTTGATCATTTTTTTGTTTTAATAGTGTCCTTTCATATAAATATTGACCTTGGATATATATTATCTAATAGATTAGGGCTAGCAGGCACAATTGTTGACACAATATGCATTCATTATAAATATATAAAAACATTCAAATTAAGCTTAAAATACTATTCTCTCTCTCACTCTCTACATATATGAAAAACACATATATTTAAGTTACTGAACGTATATTCATTAACAGCTCCACCTGAGCAATGCAGTGAATGCAGGCCCATGAAAAAGTGCAGTCTCCACGGTGGTGGTGGCTCTGCTGACCATTCAACAAGTAGTAAATAAAGTTGCCAATGTAACTTCTATAGAAACCAAAATTATGACTGATTTTTCCAGCTACTTTCCCACTCTTCTCCTACTGACTTTTTTGTTTTCCTTTTTAAAGATCATCATCGCCATCCTAAGATTAGGTCACACAGAGGGAAATGGACTTGAAAATTCAGTTCCATCTTGAGACTAGTCTCTCTCCCTCTCTCTTTACTCTTTACACACACACACACACACACACACACAGAGGCATGCACTTAATTAGATACATTTAAAGCCATCAACCGTGAAAAAAGCAGTCTGATCTCCGGTGGAACCCACGATGTACCAGTTGCAGAAAAGGTGAGAAATCAATACATATCTTCATTGGGTCATATATGGAAGCACTGAAAGCTCTACCAAACTTGACAATCACTTGAAAAAGCAAAAGGTAGTTAATGATCATATACTGTCATGCAATGGACTCACCTTGTGGCCCACCAACATTATAACAAGTACTTTTGGTTCTATTCTGACAGCAAGCAGGTGATAGGCGTAGGTGAGGCAGATGAAGCTCTAAAAGGACATCATCAACATCCCAAACAGGAAGTTTGAATGTGAGCTTGTGTGTTTTTCCAAACATTAGATAAAGAACTTTGATAAAAATAAATATCATGTCTAAATAGGCAAAATCTGACAAAAACAGTGCTAGATAAAAGCAAAATACCACTTAGAAACTAGAAGAAATAGCATTTAACTAAAGACATTTTGAGTCACTTATCAACATCTTGTTTTAAAACTGAATGTAGCAAAACTTAAAAACAGTTATCACCTGCAGGCAAATGCTGAAGTTACTTGGTTTATAATGCACTTTATGTACAAAATATATCTAATTATGTTTTTTATTAAAGCCTGCAAGAGTTAATCTCACATAAATGCTTATTACTTTCTTACCATATGCCTTCTATTCTTTAATCAGATGAATGAAGTCTGTATGAACTGAGCCTCAATCCAGTAACTAACCTGTCTCACAATCTGAGTATGGACCAGCAACTTAAGAAATGCAGAGCCACAAACCTCTATTTTCTTTGATCTGGTTCTGTAGATTAGCCTGTTACTGCATATTTCCAAAGAACGCATGAATATTTTCATCACATTTTTTATACTTTCGAAGCAAGACGTTGGAAATTCTACAAAACCCAAGATCACACAAAAAATTGACCATGGTTCTGCATGGAGAAGGTATCCAGTTAAGTTAATGCAATGTTCCTGTCATTCGCATCACCAGGCTTTGCTATGTCATTAATTTTGCCGTGTAAAAATTACAGAGGAGAAGCGAAAAAAATACAAGGCCTATTTTATACATGCAACCAAACACGTTACATGGAAAAGAATTTCAATATACAAGTGCAACCACTATACAGAATCGAACACCTATAGCTATAAACTTGATGCCTCTTAAATGAAAACCATGGACTGCCAGAGAAGCCATTATGATAGACAGATTTACACCATATGTTGCATTTGCTATTGGACGCAACACATGCAAACAAGCAGCTTTGTTCCCACAGCCTTCAACTTTTAAACGTTCTTGAGGAACGGGTTTTCTTGTTATCCATAAACAGCAGATGTCTGAAGAACCAGATAAATGAGGAATATAAGAAAAAACGAACATCCAAGGATAAACTGATTCTCTGATGTCTACTATTTACACAAGGGCAGCAGCATTCACCTGTCAAACTCCAGCTTTTGGATGACGATTCCATTTAATATAAGCTCAGAACTGTAAGCCCTTGCTCCTGCATGTCAAGATAGTTCAGCAAAACACATTCCCTGGTAACCGAAATCACTTAAGTAGTTCCTGAAACAAGATCAGCTGAGAAGCTTTCTAACACCTTTTTCAAGAAGTGGTATGCAGATTGAACGATCTTCTTCGCAGGAAATAATTAAAAGATCCTCTATGGGAGACCTCCCAACTCTCTCAATCACCTGAGGTTATTTTATTAGTTTAGTTAAGCTGCATTTCCAGTTGAAACTTGAAAAGGCAGGATAGTCTGAAAATATGAAACTACTAGTCACCATTAGTCCTCTGGTTACAAGTTTGAGCTCTAAAAGATATTCCCAAAAAAGAAAAGGGTACTCTTCTAATAGTTACCAAATCATGATCAGTTAGTGAGTCAAGTGGTCTCAAATGACAATAAACCCAAACAACATGGTAGGTGCCTCCAAATATGGCTAGTAGAAGCAACAGAAAGAACAATAACAACAATCAGCAGCGATTGGGAATTCCAAATGATGTATCTTGAACCTTAGGGACATCATAAACCAAAATTTTATAAAATTCAACAATGAAACCCTTTACTTCTAGTCATGGTTCTGGCTGGAAAATTTGTATTACTGCTACATGCTTGGTGAAGCCATAGAAAGATATAATATGACAGGTTCATAGTTAAGATGCTCTTTAATGATAAACCCTTTGAACCATGTCATGGTAACCATATTTCAAGAGCCTGACATAACAAACGAAATATCAAGCTGCTATAAGGATGAGGTAGCATGTACAAGAGCATCCGCTTGTGATAACAAAACTAAAACATTTGCAATAAAAAAAGAACAGCATAAAAACACATTGAACTAAGTCCAAAATTTTATTTAAAGAGAATGGCACTAATCATTTAAGGAACAAACTATAAGGAGAACATAGTGTAGAAAGGCAAAGTATCCCAAAACCTCATAACTTGCAACAGAGAAAATCATTTAATGAATTGAACACTTAAAAACTAGCAATGCACCAAACTAATCACGTGCTAAACCATTCTTCCGTAATAAAAGACATCTGAGTTGAGAAACTGACTTACACATGAACTCTAATCTAAATCAGTCATGATGTAACTTAATTGTTATACTGTACTATTCATAATCAAGGTCATCAATCAAGATAATCACAAGAGTAGAAGCATAAAAGTTTACCAGACCATGAGCTGCCTTGACCAAAGTTATTATCAGTTCCTTACTCGGTTTTACATTCTGGGTGACCAATACTCTATGATCCTGCAAGATATATTATGCAACCCAAACTCGTTAACTTACAGATAAGTACAGATTCGTATGCTTTTCTCCAAATAAAGTCCATTCAATTTAATCTAAGCGAGTGAATCTGCACCTATTCTTACCTGAAGCAGAGGTTTTTGGCCGGCATGAACCAATGAGGAAGCCATGTTGAAACCAATCTCTCGTTCCTTCTTTGCATCACGCAATATGTACTTTTTCTCATCAATAAAGCAACAGGCTTGTCCACAACTCTCAAGCCATGAGGGTGTGACTACAGGTTTACCGAGAGCCATTGATTCTAACATGTTTCTAGTACGCACAAACTTATCCGTAACAAAGTGTGTAGCATCCGAAGATGATGATGCAGTATAAATTCCTAATCGAGACAAGATCTACAAAAAGAAGAAAAGGAGATAATATGACAGAACTGTGGCCTATATCAAAATAAAATAGAAGGGAAGAAGACTGATTCCAACAAGTACAGTAAGGGAAAAAAAGGGAACCTTTTTCTGTTGCTTGATGACATCTGCGCCCAAATGATGGCTAAAAAGAACACGGATACTAGCAATATCTCTCTTCTTACGAGGAGAATCTTTCAGAATAGGTGACAATTCCGGTTTAATGGCATCCAATCTGATCAACTCCCTACTAAGGGAGCACATTGAGGATCTTGTCTTATAACAATGTGTAACATCACCATTCACTGTATAGATAGGTGATGCTGCATCAACATCTTTTAATGGTGTAGTAGGAACAGAACTGAATTGATCTTTATCCTTCTTCATTATTTCTGCACCATTCATGCTACAGTGAGAAGTATTAGATGTGGTTAATGCCTGTAAAGCAGATGGTGATTTTTCATTCAGAACATTAGCTGGAGCATAACCACCTGTGGATGCAGTATCAAATTTGCTACCCTTCTGGTGAACAAAATCGTCCTTGGGCTTCTTGATCATAGAAGCATGTGCGCTGGGACATCTAGATGGACGTCTTTTCTTAATTGAAACCTCTCCATTACAGGGAAAACATGGTGCACTAGCACCACCATCCAGATTCCCTGCACCGTTCAGGTGGATTGTTATTTGGCCTATATTTGGCGGACTTGAGGCATTTGTACTAGATGACTGCCTTCTCACCTTAACATTATGTCTGATACCAGATGTCATTTGTTCAGCAGCTACCTGTTTGGGGTATGTGGAACTTGTGATATTGCAAGCACTTGCTTTTTTCTTTTGTGAAGAAAGCTGCTTCTTTTCTTCATTGGCTTGTTGCATTTTATTCATGGTAGTAGTAGCTGCATCATTTAGCATGTGCCTTGACAGTGGAATTGAAGAAGAAACCGGTCTTTGTCTCTTTGATGCAACAGCCAAGGAACTCCTAGTACGTCTAGTTATTCTTGCATCCAACTGATCACTTTTTCCATCTTCACAATTTCTGAATACATTTTCAGACTTGTCAGACTGCTTTCCTATAGAGTTCCTGGTACGATGTGCAACTGGTTCAATTGACCTATTGAGATCGATAACAGATCCTGATGAACCATAGAGCCAAGTTTCATCAGAATCTTCCTCTCCTTTTAGACATTTAGAGAGCTTCACACTCACATTTTTTCTCCTCCTGGCAGAATTCATTGTATTACATCTTTGCTTCGCAGATCTTTTTGTTATTGATCTCTTCTCCACAATGCTATCCTTTGAATTCTTTGGGCATTTTTCAGTGGCATGGTATTTTTTTCCACCCACCCTAGTGCCACACTTCATCTGTTTGGATAATTCCTCAGTATTAACAGAAGTAAACAAGGGTTCTGACGTTTTAAAGAGGTAACTTGAGTCTGGAAACCGCTTAGACTCTTTTTCTGCTGACTGACTTATAACAGGAATATCTTCACAAACACTATTAAAAGGTGAACGACAACCTAATTCTTGCATTGCTTCAGCCGCCATTTGTGTATCAACACCAACATCATGAATACCAACTATTAGACCACTGTGATCTGGAGGCTCCACTAGCTTCTCTAACCTTTCTGTATGTTCTTGCTTCTTTAAATTGCCAAAAAGACTTCGTATAACCTTGGCATTTTTGACCTGCCCAATGTCAAGGTTTGTGGAACGAGACAAGCTTATTCTTGAATCTGAGAGACTAATGTTCATGCTGCTCTTATGGTCTTCAGGCAGTCCTTTCTGGTTCTCCAGAAATTTTTTAGCTAAATTTTCAGCTTTTCCAGAGGTTAATTTTTTTGATATGCATGGTTCTGTGAAAGATTTTCTCCCATGGCCATTACCAAAGAAAGATTCCCTTCGTCTGGTAAAGAAATCACCTCCTCCTTCATCCTCACGGCTATCAATCCAATCATAAGTACCTATGCTTTCCATTGGATTTTTCAGGTCTTGCCTTCTAGCCAAGCTCTGAGGCCCTTTTGCTCCTGACATAGAGGCCATTTTCAATCCAATACTCCTTTTGGGAACAGTTTCCACATATAGTTGACCATCAACAGTGTCCAATAATTTCTCAACAATTCCTAATGCATTGGCTTGTGAAAATTCACCAGGTTCCTGTGAACAAATGTAGCTCAACTCTGGAACTCGCTCACCTCTACCCAGCTTGGACGAGTGCACATCTTCAATTTTTTCAAGGGTATTGTCAAATAACAATTTATTTCTCTCATCCTCATCAAAAAAAATTCTTGCTTTAGAATCACAAATTTCATCTTTACATGCATTTTCATTCCGTACCTGCATGTTACATATAAACAAACATTTACCACTTCAAAACTTACAGAAATTTCAATCGGCATTAGAGCATCCTTGTTATGCTTCATAAGTTCATATTTTATGAGTTCATGAAAAAGGACAATAACCTGTTTCTCCTTCAGTTCAACCTCAGTAGAATGCATATCAGAAAGCAAGTCAGCTTCTGTTTGATTTGGAATTGTGTACAATGATGAAGTGTAAATGGAAGGAGAATTTGCTTGTGTAGACCCTGAGTTCAAAGGATGAGAAAATGTTATTTACTTAAATGGCTTTATTAGCAATACCTGAAGCAGATAAAGAAATCACTAAACCATTAATGCACAACTTAACAGATGTATTGTATTAGAAGAGATGAACAAAAAAGAAAGGCTTAACCATGAAATTGGAAAATTACAATATGCATCATACCGTCAAATAAAACTGTCGAGTCCTTATAAAATCCAATTTGCAAGTGTAATTTTTAAGCATATAGTTTAGACATTCTCCATCAATTTCTATGGTTGGATTTGTGAAAACAACTCAAAAATGGGTGAAGTAGCTGGTTGGCCATGATGGCAGGATCGACGCCCTATATATGCATGCATACATATAGATGTGTGCGTACAAACAATATATACATACACAAATGTGTGACTCAGTCTAAAAAAATGGCTATGCCAAAAGGATGAGAAGGTATGTCACATGGATACAGAAAACAGGCTACTGTGGCATGTCACATGGATGCAGAACACAGGCTGCTGTGGCATGTCACATGGGAGCAGAAAACAGGCTGCTGTACTTGAGCCCACTCTGGTCTGGATGTGCATATGTTTGTCCAAAGCAAGATGTTGTCTATACTTTAACGCAACAGAATATCATTCTTACACAAACATTACTCCAACTATTCTCTTCCGACAAATAGCCTCCTTTTAGTATTAAATGAAAAGAAAGTGGTTAAGCTTGTTGTCTTTTGTATGTGTCACGGTCTAATTAATCTCTCTTCCCCCCACCCCCCACTCTCAACCTTTTGTCTGTGTGTGTGTGAATAGGATCCATAGATTTGGTCATGCAATATATATACATATATATATATATATATATATATATATATATATATATCCAGACCTTTTAGCCAATGTTAACAACTTAACAACAGTGTTATCCGTATCGTATGATACGCCTATGATACATGATACACCTAGCGTATCCCCCATATTGTGCGATACGGGGGCCGTATCGTACGATAAAGCCAATACGGCCCAATATCTTACGATATGGTGACAAAATGGGAAAAAACCTTGTTTTTTGTGCTTCCTTTTGAAATAGCTTCTCCCTTTCACTTTCTAAACATCTCTAAGAGCTGTGGGAGGGGAGGTTTTACTAGTTTTCTAAAAAAAAAAATCAATCATATGTTGGTGAAGACATTCCATTTGAAGGCATTGAAAATTAAAATGCAAAACAATGAACAAAGAAAATAAGGATGAATATGAAGATGATGATGATTAACATTGATTGATGATAATCATGATATTTGGTACTTGGCAGTAACCAATTATATGTTATGGACTTGTGATATAATCTAAAACATTTTAAACTTGTGATTGATGCTTATTATGTTATCTTGAATCTATGATTTCTCCTTTCTGAATGTGTTGTTGATGTATTATGGCTTATGAATGATGAATCATGAACATTCTTTATGTGAGATGTTTTTTTTTATATGGAACACATTTTTCCTGATTTTTTTCTCTATTTTTTACTTTTTGTATTTTTTGAATTGAAAATTTAATTTTGCGATACACTATGCTACATTTACGATACATTATGATACAGCGTATAGGTCAGCTTGACCGATATGCGTTACGACATGCCCTTTAAAACACTGGTGAACAGTTTTCCACAAATCTAACTGCAAGGAAGTTGTCAGACTGTCCAAAACAAAAAAGTACCAGAAAAAAAATTACTTGAATACTACATATAGATTAGATTCTATAGAATCGTCAAAATCAACAATTTTAGTTTGATGATCTCATATATCCAAAACACACATTATATTCCAGTGTCTTTTTATTTAAACAGTGGTTTTCATAACCTATCTACATCAATGGTTGGATTTCTAGGATCTGGCCGGACAGCAAAATCCACTGATAAAATAGCCGAACGGCCAAGGATGGATGGATCTATATATGCATGTATGTGAGGAGTACATCTACACGTGTATACAAAATTACAAACACGCATACACGTACACACAAATGTGTAACTAAGCATCCAACCGTCTAAAATATTGTCAAAAATATTATTTTCAGGCTTCGTTGATGAGGTTTTACTTAGCTATTAAACATGAAGCTTTTTCTTCTTAAGAAAATCTAGAGGAACTCAAAATATTTTTAAATGTAAAAAATAATTAAAATTTACAAAAATTTGAGTTTTCTGATAATTGTCTTACAAAAGCGTTCATCAAAATCCAAAATAGTTATGAAATATTAAGACAATTACTTGAAAACATTTTCATGAAAAGGGAAAAACAAGAGGCTTTCATTTTGACAATTTCTTCAAGATATCTAAAATTTCCTGGCTCTGGCAAGGAGAAAGAAGCTATGTCACATAGAGACACGAGCTACACTTGTGTTCACTCAGGTTTTATTTGTGCGTCTATGCTTACTTGAAAACGTTTTTTATGAAAAGGGAAAAACAAGAGGCTTTCATTTTGACAATTTCTTCAAGATATCTAAAATTTCCTGGCTCTGGCAAGGAGATGGAAGCTATGTCGCATAGAGACAGCAGCTACACTTGTGTTCACTCAGGTTTTATTTTTGCGTCTATGCCTGTCCATACATGAGTCTCTATGTTCTTCACACTGTATCTCATACATGATTTTCTATGTTCTTCATACTGTACCTCAATATGTGTAAAGTTTTGCATAAACACATACACAGACATATATATATATATATGATAACTGCAGCTATTCTCTCTTCATTGAATTCTCTCATTTCAGTATGAAATGAACCCAGATAGACTAGCTAAAGTTGTCGTCTTTTCTACACGTCACAACATATATTTGTGTGTGTGCTGTATCATAGATTTGGTCATCTGGACCTTTCTAATGGATCTTAGAGGGTATTACACAAATCTAACTGCATGGATGTGATCAGAGTGTCCAAAGACAGTATGTTTAAGAACACAAACAACATTCATTGTGTGGATTAAATTTTATAAACATCAAAATCAACTGTCCTAGTAATGTCACAAAGTCCAATCTACACATCACATTTCGGTGATTTGGATTTGTAACCACTGGGAAGACGCAAAAACAGTAGGTGGAGGGATACACACACACTTGACACACCCGTATTGGGATGCATGTGACATAATATGACTTTCAAGTGTTTCAAATAAGGCAAGTTACTCAATATGAAAATTTGTTTGGAAAATCTCAAAATTTTAGTCCATTCTTGGCTCCATCAAATTGAACCAGAAGCTAAAAATGCACCTTTTCTTAAATCTCAAAACAATGAAGTAAAATCAACACAAACTATGTAAATAACGTCATGTTTGTAGGCATATTCAACAAACATAACCACATAATCATCCATGCAAGTACATGACTAAGATGGGGCAGGAGTAATGATGAAAAGAAAGAAAAAATAAGTGAAATACCCAAATTATTCTCATCACCAGTTGAAGTGTCTGAGTCAATGGACAAGCATTTATCTGCATGTTTGCTCAAGCACCTAGAAGCAGCTGCAACTTTCTCATTAGGATCAGCTGAAACTATTCCGTGTACACCTTCTGCAATATGACCCTTAGTGTTAGTTAAAAATTCATCTTGGCATGCTAAATTTTTAAGCCAGACAACCCACCATCATCACTTAATCTGCCAATTATTTCTGTCCCATTGGAATCCCTATCTGAACAGTCTTCTTTCTCAGATTCATCAACCAACTGAGTTCCCAATTCTGTGTCGTGCTCCACATCAGCAAATCCAGATGTATATTGATTATCTACTAATTGAGTTTCCTCATCGATACCAATTGCATCATCCACCAATTGGGTATCACCCAAGTTATTACTCCCAGACAAAATTTCAGTAGGGGATTGATTTTCCAGAGCTCGAACAGTCTTTTTTATTTTCCCGTTTTCAAGATTTTCACCTGTTTTACGAAACAGACAAAACATTTCAGTTTGAAAATATACACGTAACCACATCCTCGATGTTCCTATCTGATAAATCTCTAGCATAATATTTAACAGCATTAGGCATTGAATAAAAGTTATCAGTCAGCTTGAACAAATTGTGCATTCAGCACAGTACTGTTAAACTGATTAATTACTATCAGATGCTATGTTATCAAAGGCTTCGGTCATCACCTAGGCTAGCTGTGGCAATGTTTAAAAAGTCATACTCGCTTAGGATGCCTAGGCTTGCCTACGATACTAATAGCCCAGGCCTTTTTTTTTTCTTTGGACAACCTAAATTTTTGTTCTTCTTTTCCTTTTCATTCTTCTTTTTTCTTCTTTTGAGAACTTTTTTCATCTGTTGTTTTTTTGCCACTTTTTTCACCTTTTTGTGTCTCAGGCGATTTTACCTTAAAAGTATATGTCTGTATGTGCATGCATGTGTTTGTGTGCATTTGCACTTAGTCATAGTTACAGTTACAACCCATATAGTATCATGCTTTGAAGTTTGAATACTTGTATATTTCTTTAGGTTTTCAACTCTGCTTTGTATATATATGTATTGTCTTAATAAGTTTTCTTGTTTATTAGAATTATAATAGAAGGCAGTATGGCATACAGTGTTTATGCAAATTGGGATTATATGGAGAATTTATATTTCCTTTTTTTTTTAATTAAATTAATAACTTTTGGGAAATGGTAAGATTTTGCATGCTCTGTAACTTTGATATTTAATTGTAAGTTTTCTTTTCTTTGTGCTATATAACCTGCAAACTTTATTTTTGTTCAACTTCATTAATTTCAATCTTTCAAACATTGAACCATGCCTATTATCATGTTATGAAATGTTTAGCATGTGTTTTTTTTATTGTGCATTTTGATTGTTTTATTGTTGTAAGTTGACAGTTAATAATTTTTTCATTAAGAAACGCTGCAGTTTTATTACTAATTTTAATGATTAGTATTGCATTTTCTTGGTTTCCCTTGTCTGGAGGGGCCCGTGTGATGCATCTACTCCTGCTTAGTCACTAAGCTCATCCAACTGCCTAGGTTGCATCTAATATTTTTAAAACATCATGTGTGTATTTTACTTGTTTATTTACTTATTTATATTTATACTTTATAAGATTTAACGTGGCTGGGTGTGTGTTTTACTTTAACAACTGTGTATATATTTACATATGTGACTACTGACTACATATAAACATCTAATGTTATGTTGTATTAGATTCAATATTCTTCTTTTTTTTTGGGGGGTACCACTTAAAACTCTAGTACCTAGACTCTACGCTCTGATCATCACCTAGGCTCTGCTTAAAGTTTTTAACAACATAGAGAGGAAGTTGTCGCAGCAAGGAAAACTGAGAGGACGCTCCCTCAGCTTTCTCTTTCTTCCTTTTGGTTAAGTAAAAGCAACTGTCAAGGTGAAACTTTGCAACCACAACAGCATCTAGTCCAGATTATGTGGCCAATGTTTGACAGTCAATGAATGCTTGAATTTTGTCTTCTTTCCAGCACAAATAGTAATGTCTAGTGTTCATACGAAGATGCAACATTCTAGTCAAAAGAAGTTTTATTTTTCTAAAGTTACCATTGTTTTTTCAAGTGATATAAGCCACCAGAGTGCATCGAGCCATCTCTACACATTATGGCCCAACTCATTGATCTGCACAATGTGCACGATTGATCCCAATTGGCGTCGTTTCTTTCAGTTCGACACAACAATTGGCACGATAATTTTGCCTACCCAACTACGGAGGAACTCATCTTCACATCACCAATAATCTCCAAAACTAAAGGAAGTGAAAGGATGACTATAACCGGAAAGGAGAGGGGCAGAGTGAAACAGTACCGGCCGGTGGAGATTCGGGCTCAACAATCTGGGTAGAACTTGACTGCTTCCGGTTATTGCGTCTGGACTTAGCTCGACCCATCTGCAATTCAGTTGATGGGATGCCAATGTTTCCTTTCTTGTTTTCATCAGAAATAAGAAGAAATGGAAAGTAAAGAAGTAAAACAAAAACGTCCTAAAGAAAGAGGGTGACGAAGGGATTCAAGATCAGAGTCTGGACGATGAGTGGGGAGAGAACGCGGCAAATATGGAGCCCATCGTGGGAGAAGTGGTGATAAAGAAAGAGAAAAAGAATGGAAGAGAGGGTTTTGAAGCGAAGATGGCGGAGGGAAAACCCTTTTATTTTGATAATTGATTGAATATGTTTATGGGTAGCCTCTTGTCAAACAGGGCATTTGGTCTAGTGGTATGATTCTCGCTTAGGGTGCGAGAGGTCCCGAGTTCAATTCTCGGAATGCCCCCATAAAGTTAATAGTAATAATTTTTTTTATCAATTGTATCGAAGCAGGTTGTTTGTTATGAGCTTCCGTTACTATTTTTATGTATAGTTTTGATTACCTTAGCCAACAATTAATCTTGAAAGTAACGTATAAAATGTTATAGTAAATATTTTTTATCAATTTTATCCAAGTAAGTTGTTTGTTATGAGCTTTAATCGTTAGTTGAAAGTTGAAACTAGTAATAACCTTCATTTATTATGTAGAAGCCATAACAAACAACTTGCTCAGGCTTTTATGTATAGTTTTGATTACCTTAGCCAACAATTGATCTTGAAAGCAAGGAGCTAAAAAATTCGCAGTCTTGTTTTTTCATTTACAAGGTTAAAAGACTTTTACTCCAATATTTCAATTTGTTATCCGTTTTTAGTTTAAGGTATTTAATAGCTATCACTTATTATGTAGAATCCATAACAAACAGCCTGACTTTTATGTATAATTCCGACTAACTTAGCTAATGATTTGATTTCAAAAGCAAAAGATTAAAAACTTGGCAGTCTTGGTTTTCCATTTAAGAGGCTATGACAGTCTTTTACTTCAGGATTTCATGAAAGGTGGGATCTTGTTTGAGAAAATAAAAAATATAATTATTTTAAAATTTTAAACAAGAACATGAAAACAAAAAGTTTCCTTTTTTATATTTTTTACTTCTGGGGCACATGAATCCTCGTTGTTGGTATTGTTCACACCACGTTATTTTGATTTTTCTGTCGTAAATGTTTTCTACAGTTTAGCTAACTGCAGCCCCAGTTTTAAAATCATTTTCACCTTCCATCTCTTTGGGGCATTTGACTCTATAAGAGGCTGCGCATGCAGTAAAATTAGGATATTTTTTTTTTATAAAATCATCAAACTATCGGGAAAAAAGCTCAAGGACAGTAACTCTAAAAATTTAAAAAGTGACTAAGAAAAGGAGGAGAGAAACAAAAATGGAAGGGGCAATGGATGCCGTTAAATTCAGAAGTTCCAGTGTTTAGTATAGTTTAGAATTAAGAAAAAATGCAATAAATAAACGAAACAAAAAGGGCATGGGGGCATTCCGAGAATCGAACTCGGGACCTCTCGCACCCAAAGCGAGAATCATACCACTAGACCAAATGCCCGCTTTGTGGAAGAGTATTATTATTGAATTGTCATCACAAAAAAACTTTGTTCCCTTAAAGAAATTAAGATCCTCATAGTAACTCGATTCTGCGGATTCATGTTGAGCATGTAATTCTTAACCGAATCCAAGTCAAAGCTCAAGGCCCCAAAAAAAAGTAATCCATACACGCTAAATACAAGGTCATGTCTATCAGATTCAAATTTAAGAACTCAGATCCAACATCTGAGTTCGAGTCTGAAATCGATTAGACCTGATCTGGTAAATGCTAGCTCCAAGCCGAGTCTGACACTATTATATCACTAAAACACATTGCTCAGTGTTTGGGCCTGATCATTTACGCTCAATCAGTCGACGGATTTTCATATGATGCTGTTTCTACTTTATTGTTTAGGATTTGATATCTGAAGTTATTTCACAACCAACATGGATGACAGAAGTTGCACCACACTGATTTATAGAAAAAAGATGCCTAGTAAGGTTATGCGAATCGACTGCCTCAACTAACTTCCGATACCAGATCTCAAGGCCAAGAAGTCCTGGAGAGTTGATTCCAGGATGAAATCATACCATTCAGTACCATGCACCGACCAGCATGACGATACATGATTTAAAAAAAAAAAAAAACACACACACTAGAAACAGGGAAAGCAAGCAACAATAGGAGTAGAACAATCACAAATGGAAGTTCGAAAGTCTGTTTTCTGTTAAGTGAAGCAAAGCAGGAACCTAGAAATGTGTTCTCCCCATTAACTTTGGAAATTCCACATAAGCAAACAAAGGGAAAGAGAGGGAGCAGGAACGTCCAGATGCATCGGCTGATCCAATGAAGGTCTTTTCCGAATGCATCTTAAGGAAAGATCTTATCAGAAAAGCAACAGGGAGAGAAAAAAAAAAAAGAAAAGGAAACAAGCATGTGAGGCTGCTAAAGACCTCCTAATCTAATCCCAAGTTTTCAATTATGCCATCATGATAACCAGGCAACATGCAGGTCAATTTTTTAGAATTTTCTCCTAACTTGCTTTGGACCAAGAATGCAGATTTTGGCACCAAAAATTTCCATAGAATATCCATATTTTGAAAGCCAAATAGGAGGAAACTTACTAGCGCTTCCCCCTTCCTCCTGTGTGAATAATTCACAACATAACAAGAAGTAGAGGCATCAATAAATATGTGTTAATACATTATTTTTCAGACCTTGTTTTCATACATTTTTTCTTTTCTTTTTCATACTTGTTTCCTGCTAAATACTATCACAAGAGCAGCTGCTGTACAAACCCACCACCCTGAGTCATTGATGACATTAGGGGGGCTCATTCTCATCGACTCATGGCTAAAGATCGAATAATCGCTTCATAATCTATGAAAAAAAATCCGTATCAAGTATCTTGTATCAGGGTATCACCTTGTCTCTCTCAAGCAACTCCTACCTCAGCCCAACTCTGGCATTATAAATTGGTAACACCTCTGCCCTTGATTCAGATCAACAATCATTCCAGTGACATTGGCATATAGGGTAATCCCTCAACCCTAATCTCTCATGAGTAGCTTGGCAACCATACAAGAAATAAAAAACTTCCACTTATAGAATCTCTCTCCCTTTCATATGATACCATAAAGACAAAAGAGACATCAGGCACAAAATATATCTCAAGCTTGGTTGGTCTTGGAAAAAAAGAGAAATCAGACATTGACCTTGTGCTTTCAGCTTGAATGTTCCATCTTGTACATGGAAATGGAAGTCAAATTCAATTATCAAGGAGCTTCCCATACACAGGGATTCTAAAGATTCTTACAATTTTTTTTGTACGGAAAGGAAGCAACAAAGTGCTCTATCCATTACATAGATGGCAAATAAGTAAAAGAAAAGTGAAGGACTTTCAGCAAGGTGGTGGTACAAGATCAAAACTAACTTTTCCTCCACAAATCAACGCACTCGCAAGTCCACATCTGTATGAAATGTCACAATTGTGCTATGAACAATCAACAGGATAAAACAGGAGAACAGAAAAGATCATCCTGAAAATTGAAATGGATTAATAAAAAAGGAACGCCATTACCAATTGGAAAAATGAATGATTTTCTCCATCATTTGACTAGATCAACCAAGTCTAACAATTAAGTGTTATAAACCTCCTCCACTCAGGAAACACCCCAAACAAAACATGGATGAGACAGTTTTGGAAAGCAAGTAGAGGGTCAACCAAAAAAAGCCTACTGCTAGAAGTATAATAGGATCCTACATGGTCCAAAGGATGAAACAGGTGACAAGCAGCTGATCATCTTGGCTATCTACTTGACCTGCTTTTAGATAATCCAATGTACCACATTAGACAAGAAGGCTTCCCCAAAAAAAAAAAAACATTGACAGGTTATTCACGGTGGGTTTTTCTCAAGTTGCATTCAAAAAACAAGTGAAAAGACCTTTTGGGAGAGATGCAGGATCCAATTCCCAACAGCCTTTCAACCTTCCACCAGCTTCGTCTTGTAACTTAAAAGCAGGAACCTGATGAGAGAACTGCAACAGGCATGCTCTTGGTATATTACTTTCTGGTTTCTTGGACTTCTTGAAAATATAGTGGTGTCCCTTGATCCTTGTCAAATGTCGAACCCTCACCCCCTCTTCAGCACTGTAAGTGGAGATAACTTCCACGATTGAGCACTTGTGGCTCATGTGATCAGATTTTGTCCACGCAGAACTCCATCTGTTGTATATCACCCATACCTCACCTTGTCGTGGGTAGATCCCAAATTTACCCTCTGTCCGGCTTGGTTCATTTCTTACATGGTGAGAAAACAATTCTGGGCTGACACAATCACAATCTTCAGCTTTAAACACACCACAAGAAACAGGTAGTTTCCTAGCAAGCCACATAACCTCCTCAGACAACATATCCTCATGACAAATTACCAGCCATATAATATGGACTTTGTTCGCCGAATGATCTATTCTTTTTATCCAAGCATAAAACCTAGGCATGTCATCAATATTGTCAAATACTGCCCAAATTTGGTTTTTTCGGAACTTATTAATAGTTCTATCATTCATAAAGTCATAGAATTCTGGAGCCGGAAGCTTCTTGAGATGATCACTGGGACCAGACATAATTATATCATTCTGCCTGCATACACTAATACCATTATCGTTCACCCCAGATACTGACAAATGTTTACTAGCGCTCACACTCACAGAATCTCGTATAGAAACTCTTGAAGAGCATTCAGGGCTTCCAAATACATAATTTTCACTCATTCTCATTGTCTCATCTTCGCACAGCTTATTGCCATATACTTGTTCAGGCTTCTTATCCATGATGTTGCTCATTCGCTGCAAACCTGATTCATTGCATTTAACATCCTCATCTTCCTTCATATTCTCATCAAGTTCATCCTTCAGTATTTCCTGAAATCCAGATGCTTTCGACTTCTGCAGACCAGAAACAGGTTCCTTGTACACACTGCTAATTATGGGTTTTGAAGAGCTAGCTCCTTGACGCTGTGAATCTGTTAATTGAACCTCAACTTCTCTTGAAGTTCCCATGGAAACAGAATCTTTAAAATTACATAGAAATGCAGCAATATCGAGCTCAAATGAGCCTGCTGGGACGCCCTCTTTCTCATTTCCCTTCATACTGTATGCTGGGACCTGATGAGAAAAGCGATAGGATTGTCTTCCTCGGACATGAAATGTAGCTTGACGTCCCTCTTTTGTCATTCTGATGTACAAGCTCTGAAATCCTTTCACTTTGACCAGCGGCACAGCATCTCCACCTGTATCCTTTGAATAATCCATCAGCAGTTCTACTATGTCATAATCAAAATGAAAATGGCCTTCTGGACTAGAGAACCAATTGATATCCCAGTCCTTGTAGAGGGCCCAGATCTCACCTTTTTTAGGATAAATTTTGTACTTTATTTTCCCATGGCCTCTTTCAAATTTGACCAGATGAGAAAACATTAGACGATCTTCGGTAGCTTCAGTTTCACCAAGAGTATATCCTCCACAAGCCACAGGTAGCTCAGCATCCAGCCAACTTTCTTCTTCTGTACAACCAGGAAATGCCTCTAGCCATGTGATGAGCAGTTTGAAATCTGTAGAAAGAACTTTTCTGATCACTGCATAATATCGAGGCAGCCCATGCAAGTTGTCATACACAGCCCACACCTGATCAACTGAAAAACAAGCTCCTGTCTTATCAGAATCAAAGTCATGGAATTCTGAGTCTGGTAGCTCTAAATATTCTGGTTGCAATGGGGTATTACAATCTTCATCACTGTCATCAGGACTCTCGTGCTGGGTGTGTTGAACTCTATTAATACTATCTTGTCCTGCATCATCTATTCCTACCCTTCCTGTTTCCAACTTGTTCTCTTGCCTAGAGTGGTCCAATTTCTGCTTGCTGCTCTGCGGATTCAGGGGAGGGCTAAGTTCAGGTGCCCCATATGTATTCCCTGTATGTTGAGTTGAATCCATTTCATTCATCAGATCACTTCCTGAAGTTTTATTTATGTTTGACCTGCTGGAACAAGGGACACTCACAGAGTCATCACCCTCATCAGTTCTATCTTCATTGTAATTAACATGTCGCCTAATTCTTAAAAATCTTCGTGGGTGGTCAGAGCTTGCCCAAGCATTTTGTTCATCAGGAAACTGTTCCTCCATGTCACTTTCAATAGATTCCTTGCTGTCAGCACTCTTGCTGTCACTGGATTCAGATTCAAGTATTCTCCTTCTCTTCCTTGAGTTGTTACTCAAATGTTGCTGCTCCATGGTAGCTTTCTTTTTTAACTCATCAACCTTTTCAGCTTCAGATGTATCTCCGCATTTAGAACCCTCAACTTCACCACTGTTTTCTGATGTCCTTAACGCACAAGTAGCATTCACCTGATCACCACTGTTTTCTGATGGCCTTGACACACAAGTAGCATTCACCTGAGAATCCGTGCAACTAACGTCAGCTGCAAAAGCCTGTGGGGGAGCATTATTAGCACTAGGGCCATACCCATTACGGATGTTATCTTGTGACTGGGGATACAATGATTGTGCTGCTATTGTTTCAGTTCCAAGCCTAGTTTCTCGCACATTTATACCAACGGCAATGTAGACATTCATACAATTCCCGCATCTAATCCGTTTGTTCATAACAATATTGGAATACTGGTATTTTATTGAGCAAAATGGACACATTGACCAAAAGGTTGCACCTGTTGATTGTGCCTGTGGCTGCCACTCATTGGCAGTTCTCCGCTCGTTCTGCTGCTGCTGGCAACTCAGACCTGCTTGTGGTGGACTGATAACCATGTGATCAGTAGAGCCAGAAGCAAATCCAGGAGATTTCCTTGCAGAAGAACTAAAATCAGGGGAAGGAGGATTCTGAATGTCCGAAAGCATGGTTCCGATCATTGCATGTCTTCTCTTCATGTCATATAACCCTCTTTTTGCCTGATCAGAAAGAATTCCCACTGCTTCCCCAATCAGCTTAAAGGCATACTCTGCACCAGAAAGTTTATTCTTATCAGGATGAAGAAGAAGAGCAAGCTTCCGATACTGTTTCTTAATAGTGGCCTCATCGGCTGTTGGCTCGACTTGCAAGATCCTATACCAGTCCAATTCAGAGCCCTGAACTTTGTTTTCACCAAGACAGTGAACATTGCAGACAGCTAATATCTGTGCAATATTCTCCAAATCAGGACAGAGTTGCTTTGCCTTTAAGGTAATTTTTTGTGCCCCCAAATAATCTTTAACCTCCATCTTCTTTTCTGCAATCCCTATAGCCCTCAAAGCCTCGTCCCTGTTGCACTCCATCATAAGATTCTGCTCAAACTACAATATGTTCAAATGTCTTCACTTAGCAAACACAAGCATAGAGAACATACTATGTCGGCCCCAATTGATTTGACCATCATCCCATGCATCTAAAAAGCAAAACCATCATTCCTGTGATCAAACTTCAGCTTTGAAATTGAACGCATACAGACAAATTCTTGTGGAAGAAACAAGATAGAACCCGAACTATGATAAGGATTAGGGGCCAGGAGTCAGAAGGAGAACGATGACAGCGTCACTGAACGACGGATCCAAATTCCCACGAGTGAACTGAACCCCGAGATCATTTGAAAGCTTGAGATGTTTGTGAGGAAACATCATAACGCTAAAGACGAAGGCATGCAATCAAAGCAAACAATAATAATAATAATAATAATAATAATAATAATAATAATAATAATAATAATAATAATAATAATAATAATAATAATAATATCCCAGTAAAAACCCGGCAAAGTTTGCTAAAGTAAAAAAGATTAACTAAGATGACAGCACAAGCATTTTGAGACATACAGACCCTAAAAATCAATATCAACATATTAAAAAAAAAAGGTAAAGCAAAGAAAGCCACCACTAAAACTAGGAAGAAAAACCAGAGTCTTAGAACTATTTCATTATCGCAATCTCCTTCAAATTCAAAAAACCATATGGATAAAAATCCATTTCGTTTCTACCAACAACCTTCAAAAGGCTAAGCAGCGCAAATTCCAATAGATTCACCAAGGAAAAGGGACCCTAAGTGAGAACAAAAGCCGTAATTTGACAAGAACAGACAACAATTCTAAAAGCACGCAGTGATTAATTCGTTACAGAACCTCGAACTACCAAAAGAAAAAGTACAACCTAAGTTGTCCAACGCACATCCATCCATTCAACCATGCGAAGCAAAAACCCTAGTAAACAAAATGGCGGGAAGCACTTCTGCCATTAAAAGCCCAAAAACTGATCAACCAACAACCCCTCCCCAGATTATGCGTGTTACAGAGAGAGGGGGGGAGAGAGAGAGAGAGTATTACGTGCAAAACTCGAACGGGACGGTGCGGAAAGATTAAGGAGGAGAAGTGCGCTTCTGCGCGCCACTTTCGATTTTCGTTTCCATTCCCTGGGGAGGGGAGACGGATCAGTTTTGGAGGAGAACTTTCATTTACAGCCCTACCATTTCCTCGTAATTAGCATGATACGGCTATTTCTTTAAATTTCTTCAGGAATCTGCGTCTTTGATAAAAGCTGTCGAATAAAAGCCCAATTAAAGACAGAAAAAAATGCAATTTCTTTTCAATATTATCTTCCCTCATCCGATCGAATCGTTGAATTTAATATTGGTTGCCGTTTAAGTTAATAAAAATTCACTTTAATATGTGTGATATACCTAGCCGGTGCATATAAACAGCATCAACTATTCAATGTTCACAGTTGTTATTTTTTAAAATTATAAAAAGTATGTTCATGACACTTTATTTGACAAGCATATCATACCTTATGCAGATCCTGATACAGCTTGTTGACGTAGGTGCCAAGCAAGGGAAAGGAAGAAGGGTCTTCTTCTCATAAAGTTTTTATTTAATAGGTTTTATTTAAGTTGTGGGCCTATGGCTACTTTTCTCTCAAAATGATATGTAAACTCAGTTCCAAATGGGTTTTTTATTTTAAATTATTTGTTAAATGTAGGAAAAAATCTAAGTTTGGTATTTTTCCCCTATTTGCGCTGCTTGCTTGTGAATCCAAAAGAAGAAGTGAATAAACATAGAAAACGACCAAGAGCCTACCCACCATCTCATGATAATTGAGAGGACCTGGTCACTTATGATGAGATAAGTTGCAAATTTTTATTAATCGATTACAATATTGTTACAATAAGGTTCCCACGAAGGGTGGAGGCAAGGGCAGGGGCCATGGCCTTCCTTCCTTCAGATTTTAAAAAATTATATAGCAGCTTTTAAATTTTAGTTTAACCTATATAAAAATTTTAAAATTATATTTTGGTTCTTGCTAAAGTTTTGAAACTATAGCTCAACCCTTACAATGAAAATTTTCCTTTAACTGCTTAGCTAGACATATGTAAAATGCAACAGTGTCAGTGCCAGTTATAAAGGCCCAATACTCTCTCTATATATGCGTGTAAGAGCTCATTGAAATAGGCCTGCTCACTGAAGCAGGTTCACTTTTGTCAAGATTCTGAGCGAAACTTTCATTTTCTTTTACATTACTCTCTTTTTTGTCATTTCTCTACTCCAAATTGAAATCTCCTCAACTCTATCTCTCTCTCATCACAACAAATAAAAAAGAGAAGATGATGGTCCTGGACACAACTCTAACCTCAATAAGCTAAAGCCCCTCTCCTCCTCCTCCTTTTCTTCCCATCCAGGAAGTTTAGAGTTGTTTTAGGACGTGGATGGAGAGCGATATGCCCGTCAACTAGAGTATTGCACATCAAATTATTTGAAATCTAAAAGAATAGTGTTCATAGGAATCAAATTGGCAACCACACTTTCATTGGCACCGAGTCCGATAGTTACGTTACACTCCTTAGGGCTGCACAGGTTACAAGAAATAATGCTAGATGCAAAGGAGATTTAAATTCACATAATGTTACAAATGACTAAAAATAAAAAAATCTATTGTTAACATCACCATAAATCATTGTAAAAAACAACACATATAGTTGTTGTGTTATAACCTGCAGCTAAAGCTGTTAGTGACAATTTTTAATTTTAAATTATCCATATGTGGGGTTTGAACTCATATATATATATATATATATATATATATATATATATATATATATATATATATATATATATATATATATTACTTAATTGGACTTGGATTTAAACTAAGATGGAAGAAACCATTACAATAATTGGATTTGGATATTACAATATGACTAGCGGGATATTGTGCAATTGCATTTAGAGTGGAACTGGGATATGAATAAAAAACTACAAAATACTCGAATTCAGATATGCATGAGAATCATATGTCCAATAAAGTCAATATGTTAAATTCTCCGTTACAAGGGATATTCATATGAAATTAGTAATGAGAATAAACTACCAACAAAATGTTATGAATGGTCAATAAATTATTAAAGAATTAATTTAAATAAAAATATATATATAATTAAATCAATGTACAATTTTTCAACTATTATTTATAAAAAAAGTAAAATACCACAAATTTACCTTATGACGTACCCCACATGATAAGCTCTGGGTCACCACCCAAGACAAATCATCATGAGGAGTCTCTAAAAGATTGTCGTAGTTGCTGACGATCTTTATGTGACATAAAACAACGTTGCGTATAGATAAAGTAAATAAAGGTGAAAGGAATCTCATACGCGTCAAATAAGCAAAGTTAACGACATGCCATGCGGTTTTTTTTTTTTTGAATAAAAGGCGAAGACGGTTACCCTAGCAGTCACTGTAGCACTACGACAGACACTATTGTGCAATGTCATACTTTTGACTTTTTGAACACGTTCGACTACCACCTCATCTAGCACGCGATAGCGATCATCCTTCGACTTTCTTCGCAAGTAACTGTTTTTGTTTGTTAGTACTTTGCTTATTTGAGAAGGAATTCAATTCCTTTTCCATGTTGTAATTTAATTTCAAATATTGTGCCTATATAAGCATTATCACTGAATGTATAAAGAGTCCTTAAATCATCCATCCTACTTTAATCACTTGGTTGGCTTCAGGCCTTTCTGGTTCTTGCCTTCTTTTCTGTTCATCTTCTTTTATTTTCCTCTTTCTTTATTGACAAACCACTTAAACCTAAAAAATAGGCAACTCCAATAAAAAATCCTATTTGACATCTTCAGGTAACATATATTCCTCATACTGTTGTTTATCTCAAAGGCATTACATGCAAAAATAAGTTGGAGAAAGAAATAAAAACCTATATTTGAACCAAGACGGAAGAAACCTTTGGATTTGTATATTACAATATGACTAACGGGATATTGTTTAATTACATTTAGAGTGAAGCTGGAATCTAAATAAAAAAACTACAAAAATACTCGAATTTGGATATGCATGAAAATCATATATTCAATAAAGTCAATTTGTGAAATTCTCCATCACAATGGACATACATATGAAATTAGTAATGAGAATAAACTACCAACAAAATGTTGTGAATGGTCAATAAAGTATTAAAAAATAATTTAAATAAAAAACATATAATTAAAAAAAATCAATTTTTTTAAGTATTATTTAAAAAAATAAAATGACAAACATTTTCCATGTGACGTACCTCACATGATAAGCTCTGGGTCACCTTTCAAGGTAAATCATCACGAGAAGCCTCTAGAAGATTATTGTAGTTGTTGACAGTTTTTATCTAACATAAGACAGTGTTACGTGTAGATAATATAAATAAAGACAAAAAAAATCTCATACGTGTCAAAAAACAACGTTGCGTAAACTATAGTATTATGGTAAACTATTGTGCATTGTAGCACTTTTGACTTTTTTGACACGTTCAACTGTCACTTCATCACAACAGCTGTCCTCCTTCGAATTCATTCACATGTAACTGTTTTTGTTTCTTAGTACTTTGTTTGTTCGGAAAGGAATCCAATTCATTTTTTTAAGTTGTAATAATTTGAAGTCCGATGCCTATATAAGTACCACCACTTAGTCTATAAACATCATCGAGTCCTTGAATCATCCATCCCGCTCTTACTGCTCAGGTCTTTATGGTTCTTGTCTCAATCCTTGCTCATCTTCTTTCTTTTACTTTTTATTTATTGACAAATAACTTAAACTTGAAAAAGTAAACAACTCCAATCAAAAACCCTATCAGACAACTCCATGAAACATATACCTCTTAGACATCTTAGCGTAGATGTTTATCTCACCTTAGAAAAAAGAAGTCTTAATGCAGTTCATCCAAAAATAAGTTGGAGAAAGAAAATAAAAATTTGAATTTGAATTAAGATGAAAGAAACCATTACAATAATTAAATTTGGATATTACTATTGGTTAATTGTATTTGGAGTGGAACTAGGATTTAAATAAAAACTACAAAAATACTTGGATTCAAGTATGTATGAGAATCATATATCCAACAAAGTCAATCTCATAAATTTTTCATGTATAAAATATCGACAAAATGTTTTGAATGGTCAATAAATTATTAAAAAATTAATTTAAATAAAAAAAATATGATTATATAAATGCAAAAAATTTCAAGTATCATTTAAAAAAGGTAAAATCAGTAGAAACTTAGGCAGTTATACTCTGGTTTATGCTTCATAATATTATGAATACGATGAGTGTCGGCTATGGGATCTTTTGACCATCAGCCCTCCGTCCTAGAATCCGACCGCTGCAATCTACATCGGAACCAACGCCGCTATCACTGGATCTCAGAACCGCCAGTAATTGTGCGAGGGAAAGTAGGAAGCAAAAAGTACGAAACGGTCAATGTGAGATATCTCTGTCGCTTTCATTGCAAGGAAGGTTTCATACAGAGGAAAAAGGTTGTTGATGGTGGGGAGTGGATACTCTCTATTATGAACAATACAAACTCTTTTCACGCACTCTCAAGAGGGGGTTAGAAGCAACAAAGAAGAAGAGACAGATTTATGTGGTTCGAAGCAATAACCTCCTACGTCCACGGTCGCACAGATCATTACTATTCCCTTACAGAAGAACACAGATACTCTCAGAGAAGAAGCACAGAAAACTGTGGCCCTCCTCTCAACATAAGGATTAGGGCGAAATCCGCGGTATTGCTATGAGTGTCCAGTATGGATCAAGTTCCATACACCAACAATCTCCCACTTAAAATTTGATCCATCCAAGTGCTTGTAGATTACATGCTCAACCTGTGTGACGCCTCCTCATCAATCAACCTTGGAGACTAACTGAGGTTACACATAACCTCAGCTTCTCAACAGTCACTGGCTTTGTCAACATGTCTGCTGGATTCTCTGTTCCACGAACCTTTACAAGAGATAATATCTTCTCTTCTAACAAGTCTTTAATAAAATGATACTTCAATTCAATATGCTTTGTTCTAGCATGAAACACTGGATTCTTGACTAAATGAATTGTACTTTGACTTTCACAAGAGAGAACACTCTTCTTTTTCTTTACATGCAATTCTTTTACAATAGCCTTTAGCCAAATCATCTCTTTACTGACTTCTGTAATTGCAATATATTCAGCTTTAGTAGTACACAACGCAACAACCTTTTGAAGCTGTGAAACCCAACTTACATAGGTTCCTCCTAGGGTGTAAATATACCCAGTAGTACTCCTCTTACTCTCAAGATCACCACCCAAATTTGCATCTACAAAGTCATGCAAAAGTAATTCATTTTTATTAAAGCAAAGGCTCATACCTGAAGTTCCTTTCAAATATCGTAATATCCACTTCACAACCTCCCAATGTTTCTTCTCAGGCTCAACCATGTATCTGCTCACTGCTGCCACTGCTTGTGCTATGTCTGGTCTGGTGCATACTATAACATACATCAAGCTACCTACTGCTGAACCATATGAAATCTTTGACATTTCTTCATGTTCTTGATATGTCTTAGGTGACAAATCCTTGAACAATTTGAAATGATTAGCAAGAGACGTACTAACAGGTTTAGCATATTCCATCTTAAACTTGCACAAGATTTTCTCAATATAATTTTGTTGAGACAAATTTAAGGCACATGTCTTACTATCCTTACTAATTCTCATCCCGAGGATTTGTTTCGCAGCGCCTAGATCTTTCATATCAAAGGAGCATCAAACTCATTTGATAGTTGTTCTTCCAAAGAATTGTTCTCTTGCAAATTTGAGTCTACAATAAGCATATCATCCACATATAATAGTAAAATGATATAACAACTATGAAGGTTCTTGAAATAACAACAGTGATCCATATCACACTTCTTAAAGACATTTTGTCCCATGAAGTTATCAAACTTTTTGTACCACTGTTTCAGTGTCTGCTTCAAACCATAGATACTCTTCTCTAACTTGCATACAAGGTTTTTCTTTCTTAGTACCTGAAAACCTTCAGGTTGCACCATATAAATATATTCCTCCAAATCTCCATGAAAGAATGCAGTTTTTACATCTAGTTGCTCCAAATATAAATTTTCAGCTGCAACTAAACTTAATACCAATCTTATAATAGTTAGTTTTACAACAAGAAAGAAAATTTCTGTATAATTTATACATTCTTTTTGTTGAAAACCTTTCACTACTAACCTTGCTTTATACATTTTCCTTCTATCTCCTTCTTCTTTAATTTTGTATACCCATTTGTTTTGCAATGCTTTCTTCCCACAAGGAACCTCAGTTAATTTTCATGTCCTGTTAGCATGTAGAGAATCTATCTCTTCTTTCATAGCTAACTCTCACTTGACTGAATCTGTAACCTGCATTGTTTCATCAAAACACTCGGGTTTCTCCAGCATCAGTTAACAATAAGTAATGTAAGTAAGGAGAATACATTCGATTTGGTCTTGGCCTTCTACTTGATTTCCTCAATGGAGGTTGGGATGTGCTTGGCTCTTGTTCCATCTAACTGTTTTCAACTTGAGTTTTAATTGCAACATCATCTTCAGAGATATCTTCAAGTTCTATAATGTCTTCACTTATGTCATGATGTTCATTCTTCTCAGACATAAGACTATCTTTGTCTTTATACAGAGCCATTTCATTGAACACTACGTCATTATGTCTATAATTTTCTTCGCTTTATCATCCCAAAAACGATACTCAAACTCATCATTTTCATAACCAATGAAATAACATTTCTTGGATTTAGGATCTAATTTATCCCTTTTATCTGAGTCTATATGTATATAAGAAACACAACCAAAGACTCTTAAGTGTGCAAGATTTACCTCCTTGTTGATCCATGCTTCTTCAGGTATCCTATAGTCCAAAGGAATAGAAGACCCATGATTTTTTAAGTATGCAGCATTACTGATTGCATCAGCCCAAAACATCTTTGGCAAGCCTGAATGCAGTCTCATGCTCATTGCTCTTTCACAAAGGGTTCTGTTAATTCTTTCAGCAACCCCATTTGGTTGTGGTTTTTTAGGTATTGTCCTCTGTGTTCGAATCTCATGATCTGCACAAAAGTTTTTAAACACTTTGCTGTCATATTCACTTCTATTGTCTGACCGCAGACATTTAATCTTCTTTTCGGTCTGATTTTCAACTTCTGCATTTTACCTTTAAAAACATTGAATACGTCATATTTATGTTTGACAAATTAGACTCATACCTTTCTGGTACAATCATCAATAAATGTGACATAGTATAGGGATCCTCCAAGAGAACGAACTAAAGCTGGTCCCCAAACATCAGTATACACAAACTCTAACTTTTCCTTCTTTGGAGGCCGTCCAATTTTGGAGAAGCTGACAATTTTCTGTTTCCTGAAGACACAGTCTTCACATAGCCCAATGTCTACATATTTCAAGTCATGCAACTTGTTATTTGTTATCATGGTCTTCATTCCCTTTTCACTCATATGCCCAAGCCTGCAATGCCATAACAAAAATTTATTTTCACATTTTGCCACAACCACTGTGTCTTTCATATCTGCGGTCATGTACAATGTGTCAAGTTTGTGACCTCGTGTTATAACCATAGCACCTTTCGTTATCTTCCAAGATCAGCCAACAAAGGTAGTAACATAGCTTTCGTCATCTAACTACCCGACCGAAATGAGATTCCTCTTCAACCCTGGGACATGTCTGACATTTTTTAACTTCCACACATGTCCATTCTGCATTTTAATGTGAACCTCACCTTTCCCTACAATATCCAGAGGTTCATCATCTGCAAGGTATATTCTGCCAAATTTTCCTGCAACATAGTTGTGCATACTTTCATTAGAATACGTCGAATGAAAAGAAGCACCAGAATCTAAAATCCAAAACTCTATGGAACTGTGTACACTCAAAGCAAGTGCATTAGCTATATCTTCTGCATTTGCTGAATCATCTTCACGATTTGGGTTCTTCTTCTACAACAACCTGTAATCTCTTTTCTAGTGTCCTGGCTTACCACAGTTCCAACAGTTATCACTTCGAGGTTTGGATTGACTCATTCCCTTAGATTTGGACCTTCCACGCTCTTGGTAGCATTGATTAGTTCTGCCCCTATTTTGAACATTTAGGGCAGAACAGAGAGGTTTTTCTGCTTCCCTTCTGCGAATGTCCTCACTAAGTATTAAATCTCGAACGCCACTAAACTTCAATTTACTTGACCCCAATGAACTACTCATGGCGGTCACAGTGACACTCCAACTCTCCGGTAGAGATGACAATAATATCATGGCTTGAACCTCATCATCAAATTTAATATCCACAAAACATAATTGAGAAGTAATAACATTGAACTCATTTATGTGATCCGTAACAGAAGCACCTTCAACCATTTTCAAATTAAATAATCGACACATTAAATATACCTTATTCGAAGCAGAGAGTTTTTCGTACATATCTGTTAGCGTCTTCATCAAACTTGCTGTCGTCTTCTCGTCAACAATGTTGAAGGCGACGTTTCTGGCCAGCGTCAACCGGATCTGGCTTGTCTATCCAACAACTGCCAATTTGCATCAGCCATTGTTGCGGGCTTCGCTCCCATGAGCAGTTCATGCAGTTTCTTCTGATACAAGTAGTCATCGATCTGCATCTTTCAGAATCCAAAGTCTTTACCATCGAACTTCTCGATTCTGACTTTTCCTTCTTCCAGTGCCATTGTTCTTATCGCGAACGAACGTTGACTCTGATACCAGTTGTTAGGAACAATACAAACTCTTTTCACGCACTCTCAAGAGGGGGTTAGAAGATACAGATTTACGTGATTTGTAGCAATAACTTCCTACGTCCACTGTCACACAGATCTTTACTATTCCCTCACAAAAGAACACATACACTTTCAGAGAAGAAGCACAAAAAATTGCGGCCCTCCTCTCAACATAAGGATTAGGGTGAAATCCACGGTATTGCCTATGAGTGTCCAGTATGGATCAAGTTCCATACACTGACACTCTCCGGTCACTCTACCTCTCCCGAACGGAAAACCACTGGTCCACCACCATCTCCTCTCTCTCTTCCTCTTCCTCTGAATGCATCGAGGGTTTCAGGCGGAACCGATGAGCAGAGGTCAAAACGTTTGTCATTCTGAGTTCTGTCGCCGCAGCCACTAGCCAGACGGTGCGCAAACAGCAAAGGTCCCCCATTTGTCTCTCGCTCTCTTTCTCTCTCTCATGCATTGGCTTGTGCCGCTGGCTTTCTTGTTTTTTGATGCAGGTAAGAAATGATGTTTTCGGGATATGAAGAACAGGAGTTTGTGAGGTACAGGGAAGTGGGCATTGTTGGGTTTTTAGGGCTTTATATAAATTGCTTTGAACGAGTTCACTTCATGTCTGTTCCTAGTTCTTCCAAAAAATCCAACTAGAAAGTATGTGTTTTTAAGATGACAACTGGTTAAACCAGCCTAAAATGGGGGTTTCAACTATCTCCCACACATCTTATGGTGAAACACGCACACATTTACAGATTCTTTCCCTTTCTCACTCTTTGTTTAACCCCCGAACAATGGAGCTCTCTCTCTTCTCTTTCTCTCTTAATGGGACTTGTTGTGCTGCACATTATCGATGATCCATTCGTTTGTTGAGATATTATTGAGTTCATTAATGTATCTTTGCAAATTGTTTTCTCTCTGCTGAAAACAGTTATTTTCAAAATTTTCGAGGACGTAGGCTTTTCACAATACACTTGGCATGTAGAATTTAGCTTCTAAAGACAATACACAGGAAGAGTGCTGGATGACCAATGAATCTGGTACTTTGAAAGCACCTTAGAAGAATGGCATAGAAACTAATCACTGATTGCACTTCAAATGGTAGATGGCAAGAAACACCTGAGCAAGAAGCCTGGGATATTGGTAGCAGCCATCACCACATGAAGAGGCAGTCACTCGCTAAATTTTGCAGGGAAATCTCCAATTCAAGCACAGAGCATGGGCACAGGCACACAGGAGAACCAGAGAAGGGCTGCAATTTTGGAAGCTCCTACCTTCTAGACCAAGCGCAACAAATGCAATGTAAAATACAAGTACTTCCTCATTGTTCGGGTCAAAATAATCCGTGAGATTCCATTGACCACCAACCATGGAGGAGATCATGCAACTGCTTCTGTGGTATCTGAACAACTGAACAAGTCTTGCTTGCACCACGGCAAATATGTGAATTGCTGATTCTCAAATAACTGAGCATCATGAACCTGAGAACCAGAAGCCGGAAATCGAGGGCAATCAGAGCTCAATTAAGATGGATTTGCATGGCAAACAGTTGAGTGATAAGACCATCAAGCCGAAGCAATTGCATGCAAAATTAGGTGCACGCCAATGGTGATGACTTATTTAAACAAGGTCCACAGTTGATGAAGTGGTTTCTGCAGCTGGCTCAGGCTGCTGATGCGGAACAGCTTAGTGATCTGACGTTCTATTAATTTCTATAGGATGATCGTCCTTTGTAATTTGTTAAACCAAGTGACTTCAGGTGATCACGTGACTTCTGAGAATCTGAAGCACTGGCTTTGGTGACATTTGCGGAAGAACAAGTGGCTGATTGACTTTGGTAACATCTGCAGAAAAAGAAGTGGCTGAGTCAGGGTGTGCGGTGAAGGTGAAGAGAGTCGGAGGCATCATTAGCTGAGGCAAACGAGAAGGAAGAGATGCCAAGGAGGCATCATTTGCTAGTTTTTCTCTCAATTTTCTACCATTAATTGTTTAAGAGTAAATTTCCTTGAACTTGTCCAAGGTATTGAGCCTGGTAAAATGAAATACTCCTCCTATAGGGCTGAAGGGCCGAACTTGATCTGGCCTAGAACTACTAGAGATTGACTTGTTAACATAAATGATTCTGATTGTGCTTGGGCTCACTTACACAATAAATAAATAAATAAAACTTACTTACACAATAAATAAACATAAGAAGAAACAATGTTTACATATGAGTGGAGCAGTTGCTGCTATGAAGAGTAATAGTACCATTTGGGGAGGAAAATAATGGAGCATGACACCCTTTACCTGTAGGCAATTGCTCCTTATCAACTATGGGGCTTCAAAATTTTAGGAAAATTTCATTTTAAACCAGACTTTTTTCTATAATTGCAAAAAGGAGACCCTTTTTTGTATTTTTCTTAGTAAGTGTTGCAACTTTCATATACTAAGGGCTCGTTTGAATTGTTGGAACTAAATACTCGAGTAAAAAGTTATGGGTATTTAGTACCAGGTGAAGTTTTGTTCTACATTCTGTATTACCTCATTTTGTTTAATGGAATGGAGTTATATAGTTCTAAGAACTTTTAGTTTCATGTTTGTTTGTTTATGCATGGAACTAAAGTACAATCTTCACGGCCCTCTTTGGCTGCCGATTGCTGGTCAAGGAAGCACCAGGCAAAAGGGAAGTGTTTAAGCTTTTGAAGGCTCTTGGGTCAGGTGGAAGGTGATAAGAGAGGGGAAGGGAGAAGCTAAGGAGGAAGAGAAAGGCTCAGCACTACTGCCTACTGATGAGAGGAGCACGACAGCGTAGAGCTCTTTTTGGAACCTCTTTGTAAAAGCTGAACACTTCACTGTGAAATGAAATAAAAAAAATCCTAAAAATTCACTGTGAATTTATAGCGGTGGCCTCCCCTAAGGCCACCGTGTTTTCCACCGGCACTAGCCATGGCAGCAAGCCAATTTTGTTCTGGTGGGACTTTATTTATGGTATTAAAGTTTCACAACCACGTAAAAGGTTTCTGCACAGAAGTTTTCTGTTTGTTAGGAGATGGAACTTTTTTTAACAAATCTGAACTTTAGTTCTATTTTCATGGTACAGTTCAATTCAAGATCAAATTGCGTTTTGTTGCTTAGATTGAAGCTCGCACTACACGTCAAGTATCATTTTTTTTTGGCAAAATTTTGACTAAGTGACCCCAGGATCAAATGGAGTTTTGTTGCCTAGATTGAAGCTTGCACTACACGTCAAGTATCAAAAAAAAATTTTTTTTTTTGGCAAAATTTTAACTCCTAGGTCTTCCAAGATAATATTTCTTTAATTTTACCAAGGAAGAAGTGTTGAAGATTTTTTCTATCATAGGTCTTTATGTTTGTGTTTGGTTTCACCAGTCAAATGAAATTAGCCTGAGAGAAGAGGCAAAAGAAAGGAGAAAATAGTCTACAATTGGCGTATATTTTGAATAGAAAAAGTTTACATAGGATAAGTTTTTCTCTATTTTTTTTTTACTTCCACCAAGCATGAAATTACTTTAAGTTTTTTGTTTTAAAGATATCCAAACTTTTGTTTAATTTCAAAACCTATCCATATGTGCCTCAAGGGGTGTAGTGCAGACCATTAAAAGGTTGTCAATTTGATTTTTGTGAGTGCTATTCTATTCATCTGAACGCAAATGGTGAGTACAAAAAACTTAGTTGCTTCAGTTTTTTTGAGGTATTTACCTCCATGCCATCTCCCTCCACTATACCCATCTGATCTGATCCAATTGGCTAAAGCAGTGTTGCACATGTTCCCTTGCAGATGTTGAGTTAAATAGGATATTCTCGTTTCATACCTGCATATGACAATATGCTTTTTTTTACTTAATTTAACTATGCCAAATATGATTTTAGAATGAATTTAGTTGAAAACATGTGATTATTTCAAAAAAAAAAAAAAAAAAGACATAATGGTGGTTACCCTGCCTACAATGTGCTAGGATAGGATCATGGTTTCATTCCGCACAGGGGCAAAGTTAAAAAAATTTTATTGCAGAGGGATCGAACTATAGTTTCAAAATATTAGTTTTTAAAATTTTTATATAAGTTAAACTAAAATTTTTAAAATTTATAAGTAAAATTTCATTTTTTTTCTAAATCAGAGGTGGTGCCATGGCCCTTGCCGGCTCTTGCATCAGAGTCCTACGTGCCTAAAGTAATGGCTAAGCCCAGTTCAATAAATTATCGAGCCATGCATCAAGAGCCGATAACATTGCACTAATGAGCCGACTCCTGTGCTGGACTAGCATTTGTTAGGGTGATAAACTCACCCATTAGTCGGTCGCCCCCAACTTAAATCTTTTGGCAATATATATATATATATATAGATATATATATTAAATTTGCATGTTGAATATTTGTATTTTGTGTTGAGATTGGTTTATTACATTGAGACATTGAAAACTTTGGTCATAAATATGAAAGATTAACAAAAATATATAGCAGGACCGAGCGGATACCTGACCGGACGCTTACCTCAGTACCTGCTTAATCCCGAGCTTGGCCTGGCACGACTATGTTTTGACTTGGGTACGGGCCATGCAATAGTCTAAATAGCCTCAAAGGGTGGCCATAGGTCTCCTCTTTTCTTCTTCTTCCTCCTCCTTCAACACCGTGTCTCTCTCTCTCTCTCTGTGTGTGTGTTTCTCTCCGAGTCACTCTCTCCATTAACTGCAGGTTTCACTTTCGTTTCTGCCCATCTACTGCTTCTACTTTAGCACCAGCGTGCTCTCTCTCTCTCTGTCTCTTACTGCACGGTTTTCTTTCTGTTTCTTCCATCTTTTACTTCACCATCAACTTGGTCTCTCTGTCCCTCTCTCTCCCTCCGTAACTACACGTCTTCTCTTTCGCTTTCTTGATCTCCCGTTCCTCCTTTGTCTTCAACTCTCTCTCTCTCTGCAAACTGCATGTTTCTTTTTCTGTTGCATGACCATCTGCTTGCCCTTCTTCTTCCACACTAACTTGGGTCTCTCTCTCTTTTTCTCTCTCTGATATCTTGCATCACTGCAGGGTCTCATAAGGAGAAGACCAGGGTGGGGAACGCAACTCAGCGCTGTAACCAGCCGGATATACAACGCAGGTGCTCTCTCTCACACACTCTCTTCTAATCGTTGGTTTGGAGGACGTTTATCTATGGAGGAGAGGAGCGCTAGGGATAGGGCCGAACGACGAACGTTATAACGGCCGTCGTCCATAGGGATCCCGAGAACGACGGACGGCCTAAGAGCCTCCTGGCCACCGGTTTCCGGTCGGCCCATGCGTGAAGGAGTTCCCCCTCCGTGAAGCGTGCGCCGGCTGTATCCACGGTTGAGTCTTCCATCCCCTTTCCGTTACAAGAGCCAGCAAGCTAACCTTTGGCTATCAATCGTTACAGCAAAACATTCTTAAGAAACAAAGGAACTCTTCTCTTCTACCATTACCAGAAAAAGGAAACGCACTCTTTCCCCCTCTCTCTCACATTGGAATGCAGGGTTTTCTCCTTTCGCTAACGCTGTCTCCGTCCATGAAGAATTGTCCCCTTTTTTTTTCCTTTGATATTGATGACGAGGAAGAAAACTTGGGATCAACCCGAAACGAGGACAACACCATGAGAAAATGGCCTCGTTTGTCTTTATGAATGCAGTCTGTTTTACGAATACAGAGAGATCAGTTTCAGATTGGTTTAAACTTTAAACTGCCATTATTGTGCTTTATATATATATATATATATATATATATATATAGAGAGAGAGAGAGAGAGAGAGAGAGAGAGAGCTTAAGTTCAAATCTCTCTCTCTCTCGCCCTCCTATGGATGAAAAGAAAATTTTATTTCTCCTGCTGTCGTGATGTACATGTTGCTCACGATTCTTGTATTGAAGAATTGATCACTTCAAAGTTTCTATTAATATTTTGGTTTTAGCTTAAAATGATGTCCCGAGATTAGCTGACTCTGTCGACTGAAGCCAGTGAGAAGGAGGGAAGGCATGCTACTACTGTGACTGCGTCTGAGAAATGGTAGACCCCAAAGAACAGCCGACCAAGAAGCGCCGACTATTGGTTTGCAGCATTGGACAGACAAACAAAGAAATGGTGCCTCAAAGTGGGTCACCAGATCAAGCAATGGAAATGGACACAGATGAACAGGAGCAGCAGACAGAGAGTCCAACAGTGGAGGATCCTACTTTCTGGACTATGTGTGATAAGTGCGGTGTGAGATACAAATACTATATGATTGTCATGGATAAGCAACTCCGGTGCCGCCATTGTAAGCAAAACTTTGCTGCTAAAAACATTCCACTTACCATGAATGTTGGACGAGGCCATTCAATTGTGGTTACACCTGCTACACAACCTGGAAAGATTTCTACAACTGGACAGGTTTCACCAAGTACACAAAATGGAAACATTTCTAAAATCGGATGTATGTCGCTTGTTCCTCTTTCAAAGAATGACTTCAACTCCAACTCCAAGGACAGTCTTGATTGCCAAAAAACACAGCTCCAGGAAGCTGATAAACTGGGAAATGGGACTGAAAGTGATAACAGCAAGACAAGGATGCCATTAGCTAGTGAGGAGTCGGTCGAGCAGATGTCAAATTCAAAGCAATTAGTTGGAAAATTGGAGGCAGCCCACGATGAGTTGTTTAAGCAAGGACTACGGATGATGATGAAGGGTTTCTTCATCCGGGCTTGTGTTGCTAATGCAGAGGACCTGGGTGATCTTTTGTTTTATGGGAGAATAATTGTTCGAAATTTTGATGACCTTGGTATCACTGATCCTGGATTGGGTGCCCTTCTTGAGAACTTGGAGAAACAGGCTGCTGATGTTATCTCCCAGCAGTCTTTAGCTTCCAACTGGACATCTGCACATGAATTGTTTCTTAATTTCATGAATGCAGCTGAATGTGAGACTTCTGAAGCAATGGCATTGAAGGCATCCATTGATGAAGAAGTGGGAACCTACACAATGCAGGTGGAGGAAGCAGAAGCATCACTGGCTGAGGCCAGGGAGAGGGAAGAGATGGCTAAGAGAGCTAGGATTAAAGCGGAAGAAGATCTAGCCAGGAAGAAAGAGCAGCTAATAATGGGTGAACGGTCAAGGGAGAAGGCCAAACATGCTTGTGAGGCGAAAGAAGATGCATTGGCCAAGGCAAAGGAGAAGGTGAACAAGGCTAAGGAGGAGCTTGAGGTGAGCATGGAAGCACTCAAGGAGAAAGATGCCAAGTGGAGAAGCCTTTGTGAACCTTTGCCTGGTGTAATGGACTTTGCTCTCTAATTCTAGGGAGGCTTGTTAAGCTCATGCTTACATTTCTTCTTAACTAATATTTTGAGCATCTGTATGGAGATGTTTTTGATCAGATGGTTTACAATAATAATCTTTGGGATTAGCCTAACAGAGCTCTTTTTGGCATTTAGCTTGTATTTTAATGACAAGGAACCCTCCAAAGACCCAGGGATTTCTGAGGAACAACACTATGGGAAGCTGAGATTATAAAATGGCAGAGTTGGGACTCAACTCAGGTTTTCATCGACATCCATTTACAAAAATCCCTTTGACTGCCTATTTACCAACTATGGAGCTAATCCCACTAAATGCACAGAATCCAAGTGCGTTTGACTCATTTGCCTCCCTTGATTCTCTCTAGCTAGGCCCACCTTGTGCTTTGGTTTGCAGATTTAATCCCATGACTGATGCTGTCGCTGACTGACCCCGCCTAAGTCTGGCCTTCTGCCTAAACCATTTGTTCCGCCCGGATAGGCACAGGCAGTCTGCAATAATTGCTCTGTTTTTTAGTTTCTCCTTATCTGTCTGCAGAAATATATCCATTCGTGTTTCTTGTTAAAGCTCTTGAGTATCCTGATGCACAAGAATAATAGCTAGGGGTGCAGCTTCTCAGTAGCTTTCATTTCTCATGAAAATTTGGCAACACAAATATTTCAAAGCAGATCAATCTTCTCTGCATAAAAAGTTCACCACCCTATTATATGGGTAAACCCCATTATTTTTGCAAGAAGCCACAAGTTGTTACTAGTATTATTATATCTGTTGTTGTAACTGTAGTTAATCAAACATAAGAAGATCCAAGTTAACAGAATTATCATCTCTATCTTTCTGTTTCTGTGGCGTAATAAGATATCCTGAAGACTTTTTGGAGCAAACCATGAACGGTTTGGACTTAGAACTGCATAATGAGTTGAGCTACTTAAGTACAACTCATCTAAATGCACCTTGAACTTGACTGGTTTATCGAATAAGTCAGTTCGAGTCAAAAGATTAAGCTCGTTTAGTTTAAAGAGGTGATCTCGGATTTCTGTAAGCATGAGTAAGCTGGTTTAAACTTCATACGTGAAGGGTGTGTTATCGCAGAAAATACTGTTTTAGTATCAGAATACAAAACCTTTTTCTGTACTTAGCTTCGTTAAGATTGACAGCAGACGCTCTGCTTGAGCTTATAAGAGCGGATTTCAATCACTCTTAGGCTTCGTCAAGTCACGTTTGAGCTAGTAAACTCCGATTGCAGTCTCTGCTTGAGCCAGGACTTTAAGTTGCGATCAAGTTGAAATGGCCCAGCTCCACTTATGAACTCACTTAATGTAAATTTTGCAAGAAACAAAGCATGAAAAAATTTGTGTACATGATGGGCCAGAACAAAAGAATGGCTGGTCCATAGCGTCTCTGCCTCTCTCTCTTGTTTTTTTTTCCCAACAATTTATAGATGAACGACTCTAGTTAGATAGCTAGTTGAATATATATAGTCAACAAATCATGTAGCCAGTGCTGTCAATTTAAAGCATATAGTTGATTGAACGAAAAACAAGAAGAAAAAAAGTGTAAAATTAATAAATTAATAGTAAATGACAAAAACGCCAATCACTTTTTTCTCTTAGTTGTCTATCATGTTAGATCAATGACCTTAATTAGGTAATTAGGTGACTTAAAAAAAAGAGTCATCATTTAATTTTCCTATACATATATATCGATGGTGGTGTAACTACCAATATGGAAAAGATCAATGACTACGATTGTTTCTTAACAATTGTTTCTTATCCATCTCACGTATAAGCGTACATAGCTAGATCATTTATAGTTTTGGTAAATAAATATCAACAAGCAAAATATGAACATGCTACATATTTATGAACTAATTTAGTATACAACATGCTTTAATTTTAGTTAATTTCATGAAAAATATTAACTTTTCCTGCTAGCATTTCATAAGAGCCGATGGTTACAAAAACACACTTCTAAACTCAAAAAATTATTTGACTTAATTCTCTTAAGAAAATGCTTATAAGATTTGCATGAACAATGATGGTAATAATTTATTTATAGGAGTCCAAGCAAAAAACCATACTTCTAAACAATTTGTTACTCACCAAGGCATAAAATCCCCAAAATAATTCCTCATCAAACATGCATTGACTTGCACAAGAGACATGGGGTCTCGAAAATTTGTACCAGTGATGTGATTGGCTGCCTACTCACTGTTGACCCAATAAGGTGTACCAAACCCCCAAACCCCTTGGAACAAACTCGACGAATTCAACTCATAAGTCACAACTTAGAGAACAACACTAACACGAGTCAAACCAACAATAAATCATATATTACAATATTATTTCAAATTTGACGTGCCAAATCATGCTATTTTAAAAGGAAATTCCTACAAATTTTTTTTTTCAGTATATAAGGCTGGTATTTACCAATTTTTCTCTTAAAGGCATACATTTTGCTGGCACATGCCAAATAATGTACTGAATTTTGCTACTAATTCTCTAACTTAGGAGCGTATTTTAGATTTGTGCCGACAACTAATCAATTTTTGTGTTCTCTTAAGCGATAAGCTTTTGATTTAGAGGCCTTGATCAGCATTTTTTGGCAAAAATATGGACTGCATTGAAAATTTATTGAAATTAAGTTTTTTATTTTTTTATTTTTCAAACAATGGCACAATGTCAACTGTTGAATAAAAATTTATTTTTCCAAAAGAAATGTCAAAATTTTCTCATTCATGAAATGCACTTTTCCACACATATTAAGCCCAAAAAAAAAAACTTTATTGGCCAACTTTTTGTGCCTAATTCCGAAAACGGGCCTCATGTCGGTGAGCTGCGTTAGTTTCATAGAGGCAGACTAGGGTCTCCGGTCAAGGAACCCATCGATGACCGTTTGCCATTTCAGAAACTAAATGATTTGGGCTCCCGTTAGATTACAACTTGATCAAGTCCATCTGATTGGCTCTTGACTTACATGATTTTGGATTTATAATCAGCCGCAATTTTCTGAAACTAAATCCAAATTCGCCTAGTCGAGATTTAAATCTGACATGTATTTGGATGTGGACTAGTCAAATTTAAAATTCAAACAAAATTTGGATTTGCATAAGAACTCTGCCCATGGAATCAAGATCCTATCAGTAATCAAAATTTTTCTTTTTTTTGAGCAAATTCAATAAGTAAGAAATTGGACATAATCTGACAAATACAACACCCCTAGCCACAGCTTAAGAACTTATGAGGCCACATTGTCTAAATGGAAATGATAGTAGTCAAATATATTAAAATTTCAGATCAAGCCTTGTTTCTAATTAAGATGTTTAATGTAAACATTGTTTCTCATAATTAACAGATACCAACAGCAATAAATAACAATCAATTCTTAGAGTCATTACCAGAAAATAACTTATCCTTAGGCATTGATCAAAAGATCCCAAAAAGGGCTAGGTAAGTTGGCTTAAAGCCTTGAACCCACCAAGTTGAAAGAGGTCTATAGTTGCTCTGTAAGTCTAAGAGCTTCATAAACCCTAGGTTCAGGATTACATTAAGAGAAATGGCAAAGTTTTATTTTGCTTCTGCAACACAAATGTATGTCAGAAGAGGGGACATAAGATAAAGAAGATGAGATAGTACCCAAAATTTCAGTCATATACAGAAAATGCAATAGATGTAGAAACTGTTAATATAGTCAAATATCCCCAAAGATAATTCAAGAACAGCTGTTGCAGAATGGTAGTGTTTTAGTATAGATATCAATGGCCATTGGCCAAGTTAATTATCCAGAATGAGAGCTTGCAATGAAGTGTGATTAATGGAGGGAATCTGAAAAGCACATCTATTCTGTTTCAGAAAGCCAACTGTTGTTTAGCAGATGAGAAAACAGTCACGATAAGAATGAAGATCAGGCAGAACCACAGAAGATACCCACTTTCAAGCATGTTTCATCACCAAGAATGAAGCCAAATTCCAAAAAAGTAAATCAGATATCAAAGTCATATGAAGCAGATCATTCCAATGCTTCAAATATTAAGAGCAAAATGCATTAACCACCAGGTAAGAGGGTACATACAAAAAGCAGCATTCACTGCAAACCCAAAGAAGAATGGTCCTTATAGACATTGTTACAAGTATGAAAACTTAGATTACAGAAAACTTGACTGTTAGATGTTTACATTGTATAATATGAACAGTGAATCATTACTTTCTGGATATATATGTCAAGTCAGCCATTTTGTGTTCAAACTTCAAGGACTACAAAAAAGGTAACGAGGAAGGAGCCTGCTTTGATGATAGCGGAAAACAAGCATGTGGCTTCACAGAATCCAGTTCTTAGAACCCGGGGCTTGTTGGCAGAGAACTCTCCATTTATCCTCACTGGATTTAAGCTCTTCCACACACTTAAGCATCTCTTTCTCTGCATTTAACTGTTTCAACTTAGCCTTGGCCAGTGTGTTCTCCCTTTCTTCCAAAGCATCCCTTGCCTCATCCCTTGACGCTTCCTTGTTTGCCAGCTGCTGTTCTTGAAGAATTAGGTCTTCCTCTGCTTGAATTCTAGCTTTCTTTGCCATCTCTTCCCTCTCCCTTGCCTCTGACAGAGCTGCCTTTGTCCTTTCCACCTGCTTCATGTGGGTAGACACTTCCTCATCAGCAGCTGTCATCAATGCTAGTGCCTTCAACTTCTCTTGATGAATGGCATCTGCTGTCTTGGTAGATGATGCATGAGCGGCTTCAGAGAGAGAGACCGATGACCGGCGTGCGGTTACATCGGCGGCTTGCCGGTTTAAGTTCTCAAGAAGAGCACCTAGGCCAGGGTCGACAATACCAAGATCAGCAATACTTTGAAGAATTATCTTCCCATAGCGCTTAAGGTCACCAAGTTCGTCATGGCTAGCACCTTCGGTCCGGGCAAGGAAAGCCTTTAACATTAGTTGCACGCCTTGCCTGAACAACTGATCAGTAGCAGTCTTCGAATTTGGCACCGATTCCTCTGGATTGGAGCTCTTTTCCTGAGCTTCTCCAGCCAATGGAGACCTAATAACGCTCATCGCGCCTATGTTGGCATCACTGCCTTTCACTTGGTTCTGAATTCCATAGTGCTCCATTCTTTTAGCGGCACCCCCATTGGAGGAGCTTAACCCATAGTTTTGCAGGGTCCAAGGAACGCTGGAAATCCTTTGCGCTGCAAGATTGGTATCGACGGGAAAGGATTTCAGGGGGAATAGTCTCCGGCAGGTCTGGCAGCGGACGAGGCATCCAATGGCACTCATGGAGCATGACTGAGGCGCATTGCAGTGGGCACATGCTGTCCAGAAAGTGAAGGTCGGAATCTGCACGATAGCAGTCTCTGTTTGCGGCTCCGGCCTAGCTAGAGCTTTGTTCATTGCTTGATCTGGGGAGTGGTTAGAAGATGCCATGTCCCACCTAGAGTTCTGACGCCTGCCAGGTAACGTCCTCGGCTTCTTGCTCAGGTGTTCCATATAAACTCTACATTAAGTTGCAACAACCATCAATGGTCGAGACAAAGAGAGCACTCTGCTGCCATGTTTTTAAACCATTTGCAGAGAGCATGGAAACGAAGCAGGACACTTGCATGGTAACGATAGCATGGCGTTTAGAGGCAGAAATAGTGCAAATGCTTCGCAAAAAGAATGAGAAACAATAGAGCGAGCGAAACAGAGAGAGAGAGAGAGAGAGAGCATACCGGACATACAGCTTCCCTTCTTCTTTAGCAGAAAAAGTAGTTTGTTACCATGAATCCGGCCACCGGAAACTAAGAAATCAAGCAGCCTAGTTTATCTCAACCCACAAAAATGGAACGAACCCGAGCATAACATGACGACTAAGAACAAGAAGAACATGAAGATGGAGAGAGAGAGCATACCGGACATACAGCTTCCCTTCTTCTTTAGCAGAAAAAGTAGTTTGCTACCATGAATCCGGCCACCTGAAACTAAGAAATCAAGCAGCCTAGTTTATCTCAACCCACAAAAATGGAACGAACCCAAGCATAACATGACGACTAAGACCAAGAAGAACATGAAGATGGAGAGAGAGAGAGAGAGAGAGAGAGAGACCCTAGGGAAAAAGGTCCGTTGCAGCCACACCTGGTTATGCTTGATTTGTTGGGCACGAGCGAGAGGGGCATCACAGACGAGGTACGTTCGGTATTATCGATATTACATATAACCACCTACATTTTCATAGTTTACAATTAGCGACTGAAAGTTTAGAAATAATTCTTAAACAACTCTTTTTACTTTCGGTGATACTCTGCTTTAATATGCATGTATGTATGAATTTTCGTGCGTTAATATGGTTAATCACAACATGTCCTTAATTAATCTTTTTTTTTTCAAAACATAAAAATAAAAAGATTATTTATTAAACACAAGTCCACAAAGCGTTGAACTTGGATGGAGGTCCACAAGGATTATTTATTTAATTAAATGCCTAATCAAGTAGTGTTTTCAGATGAATGTGAGAACGAAGTCCACAGGATTGCCTTATTTAATTAAGTGCTTAATAAAGTATTTAGATAACATCTCAAAAGAATTGGTTTTTAAAAATTAATATTGTAAAACATTAGTTTGTTATTCAGTTAAAAATAGGGTTTTATGTGTTTTGGCAATATGACAAAAATACGTTATTTTTTTTAATAACATGGTGTGCCATGTATTCACTCTCCCTAAACTCATTTTTGTATCGTCTAAGCACTCTTGCAATGGCGTTTTGGACGCAAAATCAAATTTTGTCAGATTTAGAGTGTCATTCCAATTCTTTTAATTTTTTTTTCTCAATCATGAATTTGACTAAAGTTAGATAGTTCTTATATATATATATATATATATATATATATATATATATATATATATTCATTCACTCATTTTGCCTAAATATATCTTGGGGCCCTCACACGCCAAATGCCCTTCAAGGTTGAAAATTGAAGGCTCGTTTTTTTAATGTAAAGCATGAAAGAAATGGAAGTTACCTTATTTATATAATTACTAAAATGCCCATTTCTTTTTTAGAAATAACAAAACTACCCTTCTCACACTACAACAAAGCAGAGAACCCTCCTAACGCACAAATCGTTCTCAGTTTCTTAGATGAAATATGAAAAGGACGAGGAGAAAGGAAAAAAAAAATAGGTGAAAGAGAGCTATAAAGAGGGAATGGTTTGGATGAATCTGTTTCCTATATTTAGAAAATGGTTTTGCCTAGCCCTACATTAGGACTGAATTTTTTAATGTTTCTTTCCCTTTTTTACTCTTTCAGCAGTGGTCGAGTCATTTATATTTCTTTATTTTCACATTAACATTTTCAAATTCAAATATTTGAGAAGCCCCTTGGATATATATATATATATATATATATGTGTGTGTGTGAGTGAATTTCACTCTAAAAAAATTTTCCTCCCACTGTCTCTCAGTTACCCTTTTTTTTTTACTTTTTTACCTTGGAAAAAAGAGACTTAAAAAATTCTGTCCCATTTTTCAAAATATTAATTCATCATATGTGTGTGTGTGTGCGTGCATGCCACATCCCTAGCTATAGTCCGTGTATCAATTATTTGCAAAGAGCAAACATGTATAAGCCTCGCCTATTTATATTCTTCAGGCTTAATAACGCGAGAAGTTAACTGTGGTTAAGTGACATAAGATAGGAGAAACAACGCAGGAGCGGAGTCAGAAATTTTTGTCTAAGGATACTAATAATAAGATTTAAAGTTTTTAAGGGGCGTCAATATGTAAATTAAAAAAATTACCCTAATATATCATTATGAAATTAAACAATTTTGATGAGTTCATGTGGACTATTGCCTACGCCTGCCTCCACCTTAGAACGACCACCTATCTCTACTCTTTTCTCTTTTTAAATGTCATAAGAGCTATGTTAAACAAAGGCATTTTCAGTGTTATGCAATTAACATGGGAAGACATGTAATGGCCCACCCATTATCGGGCTCGGGCTAGCCCAAAAAATGTTAGGAATCAAAACAACCTACAATTAACAGCTTTTTTTTATAAGTCTTTCAAAATCCTTCACAATTTTCAATATAAGACTAAATTTTTGAGGTGTTATAGGACATGTTCTTATATTTTATTATAAAGATATTTTGGTAATTATAAGATGGAAATTTTTCCGAGTTCCACTTTTACCTTATAAGGGAGGGTTTCTTCATTTAACTAAAAGAGGAAATTTGATCACTTTTAGCTCATAGCACATGGTCTTGCTAGGGGCCACAAAATATAGACTTTTTCTCCTGAACAAGCCAAGAAGCTGGTGCACATGCTCAGTGCTTGGTCTAGAACAAGCTAACTAGTTTATGTATTCTTTCTTTTAATTATGATAAATCCCAAACTAATTGTGAACTTTCTCTTTGAACATGGGGAATATGATAGCATGAAGCAAACATGAACCTGTAGCGGTTGAAAGTTTTCAGGAAAAATAGTAGATCATTTGAGGCCAACTTTTTGTTTTTGTTTCCTTTTTCCTTCAAAAAATTAGCTCTTGTAATGTAACACAGTAAATTTAATGTGTAATCAAGTAAAACCTAACAAGCTAAATGTACTTTAAATGTGTTTTAAGATTATCAAACCATGAGAGAAAGCTAATAGTGAGTGTCAGGCCGCGGTATCTGGTGAACTTTCGGGTACCTGGCCTGGATGGGCTAGGGTAGGGCTTGACATGATTAAATTAAAAATATATATTTTTAGTATAAAATAATATATAAATATAATTAATCATAATGAAATATTATAATTATATATAAAAATCAATACATATGTATAAAAAAAAATCTTATTGGGCCGAATCGAGCTTAGTCAAGCTCACCATGACTATCGAGCTGGCATGGTGCTTTTTTTTTTTTGGTTCCGTCAGGTACCCACCCCAATGCCCGTCAGATAACCACCCCAATGCCTAGCCTTAAACATGAGTGCTAGCCCTAGAGAAAACCCTAATTGTATAGAAGGTCAAATCTTCAAGCCCTAACAAACGTTTGTGTTGTGAGGGAAAGAAATCATGGAAATGCTCTTTGTGCTTGAAGAGGAAGATTCTCTTATAAAGGCTAGAGTGAGAAATGTAGAATTTACCTTTCTAAAAAATGACCAAAATATCTATTTTTGTAAATGACACAAGTGCCCTTCACCTCGCATAGTAAGCCACCGAAAGCACATACCACAATATACCACAATAAGGGACTACTTATAAAATAGATATTCTCTAATGGAGCATTTCCTCATATAAATGATTTGACCCAATTTCTACTAGAGTTTCATTGCTTTCATACTGTTTTTTTGTCAAAATAAACAATTCTACCAGCTTTGGAGTTATTTTACAGTTCACACAACATACCTTTTCAGTGGGTGAGATTCATCCCAACCACTCCAATTGAAGCTCAAAGGTTCCCATGTTTCCCTTGCCTCCAAAGTCCTAAGCTATGCGGACATTAATTATGGCAATAATGCAGCTTTCAACTTACATATCACAACCCGCTACCTTTGAAAATTAAAAAATTAGAGTAACACCTACAACAATGGAACTAGAGACCTTACCTTGTCTATATGCTGCTGTGATTATTTTACTAAGCTGGCTTTTGATTAGATTTTAAGTTCATATTTGGGAACCATTTACGCATGCAGGGCTCCAACCAACTCTGCTTTTAGGGCCTGTTTGGTTGGAGGGAATGGGAGGAAAGGGAGGGATTGAGCAATCCCTCCTTTGTTTGGTTGGCTAATTAAAAAGGAGGGAAAGGGAGGGAAAGAGACAAAGTATGTTTGGCTGCGAGGGAAGGAAAAGGAAAGGGAGGGAAAAGAAATGATAGATTAGTGTAAATTCAATCCCTCCCAAATCGGACGGATTGGGAGGGAAAGGAAAGGAAAAGAAGATGAAAAGTTTTTTTTGCCCATAATACCTATGAGGACCCACGTCTAAAAGAAAAACAAAGAAGATTTTAGTTTTTTCTTTCCTTTCCTTTCCTTTCTATCCAAACAAGTTTTTTAATCACCTCTTTCCTTTCCTTTCCATTCCATTCTTTTCCCTTTCTTTCCTCTTCCCTTCCCTTTCCGTCCCTTCCTTTCCCTCCCTTTCCCTCCAACCAAACAGGGCGTTAAGTATTGCACCTTTCTTTCCAACAACAAATATATATAGTAAGTATAGCAATTAAAAGCACAATTTTTGAAGAAGAACAAGAGACGGTGCAAGAGAAAAAGAAGAACAAGATGCTACGAGCCCTTCTTAAAATTCAAACAAGCTTTCTCCAATCATAGAACCTAGTCCTGCGAATTAGGTTCCTGCAAACAAAGGGTTGTCCACTTTGCCTTGCTCTCTTTGAGTGCTTCCATATGCACCTGCAACTCCTCCTCAGCCCTGCTCACCTTCTTCTTTGCCTTGGCTGACGCTTCTTCTTTTCCTACCAAATCGTGCGCGGCCTTCTCACTTGATGCTTCGGCCACTATCAGCTTCACCTTCTCTCCTTCCAGCTCTTCTTCCACTTGAATTCTAGCTATCCTGGCCATCTCTTCCCTCTCCTTTGCCTCGGCTAGCGATGCCTCTTTTCTCTCCACCTGCCTGGTGCAATCACTGATTTCTCCATCAATGGCTGCCTTCTTTTGCCGTGCCTCAAAAGTCTCACGTTCAGTTGCACGCAACAAATCAACAAGCGAATCGTGTGAAGCCTTTGAACTTGAAGCCAACGATTCGCGTGAGGCAACGTCGGCGGCTTGCTGCTGCAAGCTATTGAGATGTGCACCGAAGCCGGAATCTGCAATACCAAGATCAGCAAAATTGCGAAGAATGATTTTGCCATAGGACATCAGTTGAGGGAGTTGCTCTGGTTTAGCAGCTTTAGCCAGGGAGAAGAAACCATTCACCATGAACCGAAGGCCTTGCTTAAAATACTCATCACCGACCGGCGGCCGATTCACCATCGGCCTTTCCTGGTTAAAGTTTTGATCAGCCAAGTCTTCGCTACTTAATCCCGTCTTCAATTCGCCACAGTTTGTGGTTCCATGGTTCTCTGTTCTTCTTGGATCATTCGAGTTCAGTTCATCCATTTGCAGTCGCACAGGTGAAGCCGATATTGGGGTTGAAATGTCACCAACTTGCGAAGATGATGAGATGACGCTTAAATCGTCACCACCAAGCTCGGTACTCAATGTGGTCCTCTCTGCAACAAAAACTTCTCGGCAATGACGGCAACGTATTGGCTTACCCAGGACAGGGGAATGGTACTCGTAGATCGTTTTGCAGTTGCTGCACACGGTCATGAAGGTGGCGTCCTCTACGATTGCTGCCTGCGTCTGCTGCTGCTCGGCGTCCTCTACGATTGCTGCCTGCGTCTGCCGCTGCTCGGCGTCCTCTACGATTGCTGCCCGCGTCTGCCGCTGCTCCCGTGCAGCGGCACCCGAGCTCGCTAGCTGATTTAATGACTGGTAGGATGCCCTCGGCCTGCCGCGGCGACGGCGGCAAACTGCCTTCCAGCGCCTTTTGGCCGGTGATTGCTTGGTCTCCACCATCTGTGCGAATGAGGGGAATTGATGGCGGTGGCCGGTTCAAATGCTTTCAGACTAACCGTGCTTGACCATGCTTAGCAGGTTCGGCTCCAGAGATAAAATGGCGACGGAGATCGTGAAATGTATGGGAGGCCTACCAGGCTACCATCTGAGAATGTGAAGATGAAATTGCTGTCAGAAGGGAAAGCGGTAACGAAGAAAAAAGGAAATTAGGAGCCTCCCAACTTGCAGACGTTCATAGAAAAAAAGATGACAGGCAACAAACGCGATCATAGCCAGGGCACCAGACTGTTTTTCAGAGAGAGAGAGAGAACCTGCTCTTCAACGCTCGTACTGGTTCTGCATCCTTCTTCCTCTTCTCGCAGATCATGGACGTCGTCGTCCTCCTCCTCCTGAAATCCTGCAGTGCAGTCCAGAGAGAGAGAGAGGCTTGAAGAAAGAGACCAAGGAACAGTGATGAAGATGAGTAGGGGACAGAAACGGAAGCTCCCTGGAAGTTGGTTGTGAGAGAGATAGAAAGACGTAGTCCAACTTTACCGGCCGTCCCACGCAGCCTGACTCAGAGCATTCTTTCACGTCTCCGTCCTTCGTTACCGGAACCGGGACAGAGTCCGGCCAATTTCACCAAGTGGGCTCGGCCCAGAGCTTGACTTTGGAGCTGGACTCGATCAAGTGTCCAAACTCCAGTTCTAAGGAAAGGTATTATGTTCGAATCCTAAGAAAAAAGGAAGCTCCAACTGATTAAAAAAGGGTCGATGATACTTAAAAAAAAGAAAAGAAAAGGAGAACTCTGGATGATGAAAATGGAAACAAAAGCTACATGAGAGTCTATGTGCCAGCCTGAACGCTCTACTGTCTTTTTGCCCATAATTCGAAAGGCTGGGCTACCTTTTGTCATTACCATACTTGGAACTGCATTTTATATCATATCATAGTCATTTTTTTTCAAAAAAAAAATGATAAATTAAATGACAATTTAAAACTAAAAAAATGTGTTTTTTTGAAAAAAAACGTTAAAAAAAACATATATTTAATGCATTTTTTAGTGTTTTTTTACCTTTTTTCACTTTTTTTTTGGTTTTTTAATGCGAAACAGTTTTTTTATTGTTTATTTTTTTATTTATTACAAATTTACTTATCTTTTGATCTTTATGTTATTAGTTTCTTATTTATTTTATTTTTTCTTTATTTTTAGTTTTTTAAAAATTTTAAAAAATTATTATATTTTTTTCAAGCTCACATACGCAAGAAAAACTTGACTATGCTTTATATGCGAAAAACTGTGAAAAAGAAGAGTTGATGGGTCATTTGCTTTCAACTTAACTTAAATCGCCCCAAAGCCAAAGGGTGTTGGGGCCACTGGTTTGAGTTGGTGGATATCACTCTAAGGGGTGATAGGTAGGGGCGCTCAAACTGGGTACGAAAGAAAAAAGGAGTCTCCCTTTTGCAATTATAGGCAAAAGGCTGGCTTTAAAAAAGAAGTAGCATAACCGTCGAAAGACCAATTGCGTACAGGTAAAGGGTGTTGTTATGCTTCACACTATAGACCTCCCAATATGCACCTGTGACATGCGACTCCTCCTCAGCCATACTTACCTTCCCCCTTGCCCGGCCAATGCATCTTCTTTGTCTTCCAACCCCTTGCCCGGCCAATGCATCTTCTTTGTCTTCCAACCCCTTGCCCGGCCAATGCCTCTTCTTTGTCTTCCAAAGAATGATTGGCCTTCTCCCCTGATGCTTCAGACATTGCATTTGGTCCAGATGGCAGAAGAGCTTCTAAGGTGGCAGTCCTTGTCTGGTTCTCCTGTGTGCCTCTTCCTATACTCTGTAACTGGAGATTTCCCTGCAACATTTGGTGAGTGACTGCCTCTTGATATGGTGATGGCAGCCGATCAACATCCCGGGCTTCTTGCTGAGGTGTTACTTGCCACCTACAGTTTGAAATGCAATCGATGATTAGTTTCTATGACATTCTTCTAAGGTGGTTTCAGAATCTCACTGGTTATTCAGCACTCTTTTCCTGTATTATCTTTTTAAGCTACATTCTACATGCAAGAGTACTGTGAAAAGCCTACCTCCTACAAAAAATTGAAAAGAATTGTCCTCAGCAGGCCCCAAGGAGAAAACTATTTGGGGAGATACATTAATGAACTCAATAAAGTCTCAGTAAAACTAATGGATCATCAATAACGTGCACCACAATTCCCACTGAGAGAAGAGAGAGAGAGCTCCATGGTCAGGGAGTTAAAGAAAGCGTGAGAAAGAGATGGTATCTGTGAGTGTGTGCGTTTTCCTGAATTGTTAGGACGTTTTGACAGAAGATGTGTGGGGAAAAGTTGAAACCTCCATGTTAGGCTGGTTTAACCAGTTGTCATATTAAAAACACACATTCTCTAGTGCGTATCTTGGAAGAACTAGAACCAGACGTGAAATAATCTCCTTCAAACCAATTTATATAAGGCATTAAAACCAACAACGTCCACTTCCAAGTACCTCATAAAATCACGTTCCTCATATCCCAAAAACATCAACTCTTGTCTTCATCAGAAAATAAGACAGCGTGGTGCACAATCCTCTGCACGAGAGAGAGAGAGAGAGAGAGAGAGAGAGGGGGGCGGGGGGTTTCTTTGCTGTTTGATCACCGCTTGACTATGGCGGCAGCAGTCAGAATCTCAGTCCTTTCAGCCTCTGGTCAAGGTTCTGTCGGCAACCTTCAATGCACTGAGAAGGAGGGTGAGTGATGGTGGTGGACTAGCTGTTTCCGTTTGGGGGAAGGTAGCGTTAAAAGAGTGTCCACATGCACCACCATCATCGTCCTTTTCCTTTCGTCTGAAACCTCCTTCCCTGCGCTCAGAGACAGAAAGAGAGGGAGAGACAGTTTCCGTCTGTGGAAGGAAGCGTTCACACAGCTTTCCACTCCCCCCCCCTCCCCCCCATCAATGTCCGTCTCCCTTCCCGAACGTGGAAAAGACAATGACACGTCTGCCAAATATCTCTGACACATTGATTCCGTGCCCTCATTTCCATTGATTCTGGATGCGCATTTAACCAGCGGTTCGGAGCTCCAGCGGCCCTGGTTTCGGTGCAGGTTGCAGCAGCCTAGTTTGAGGACGGAGCCATCAAGCGATTTGATTTACGCATGAATTCCAGAGTGCCCTTAATTATATATGATCTTTTTATCTATTTTAATTTAATTTTTTAAATATTTTTTAGCATTGACAACATATTGTTGAAATTTTAATCCCATTAGTAATAAAACATTAATGTCCCTCATTCTGAGAATTTTACTTATTGAATTATTGCATATATGATCATGGATGTCCAAATCCAATTATTTGCATTTTTTTGGAGAACAAAGTCCAATTAAGCAATATCTGATTAGTCATGTATTTTAATACTGTTGGCATTGGCATTCCTGGTTAGTTGCTGGTCAGACTTGAATTTGGTTTTCCAAAACCAATGCTAGACATGAATTTGGATCTAAATCTGAATCCAAATATTGTTAGGTCCACCTTGTAAATAGTAGACCATTGTCTCTGAGTCCAACATAGAAACAAGGTTATTTGGGTGCCAATACATAAAATTCTAACTAAAAGGCACTAATAGTTTAAGTTTTAAACTTTCAAGAGATACCCATATATAAATAAGTGAGAATTTAAGAAAGTATTAATATATAAACATGATAATTTGTGGGAGGTGGTGTGGATAATCGTACACACCAGCCACAATGTGCCTCAGGGACATCTTTTCGTTCCATTTGTATCTGTTCCACTATTTTGGAAACGTGGGAATCCATGATTTGTTGTCTTCGGAATGCAAGAACATGAGTTCCCCCTCCTTCATCTGCCTTGAGCTGTTTTCTCGGGCCTGGCTCATTAAGAAGTTGGGCTTGGACAAGCTGCAGCGCAAGCTCAGTCCGATTGTAATAAAATACATGTAAATATAATATGATGTATAAAAAATAATATAACACATATTATAGTTAATTATAATAAAAACATATAGCTTTTTAAAATGAAGTAATATTTTAAATAAGTTCGCAGATTGTCCAGCCAGATGACAAAAATACTTCACCACCCATTCTTTCTTTTTGTTTTTCTCTCAAATGGAACATCTCTCTCTCTCTCTCTCTCTCTCTCTCTCTCTCTCTCTGCACGCGCACGCACACACACACACACATACATACTTTCTAACAAAAAAGGGCATGTTTAACAAAAAACCATACTTTCTGAAAAGGATCATGTTAGGTACAAATATAAAATCTAATTCAGCAAAAATGGGTAAAAATCACGAAAGCCTCAACCTTTTAATCCTGATGATAGACTCGCAAACTGTATGAGAATTATGTTCTTTACCTGTCCGCGTCCCCAGAAGCGTATTGCGCTAGCTGTGTGCAAAGTCACACAAAAGAAACGAACCACTTTGTGTAGACAAACCCTTTGCATCCAAAACGGATCTCGAAGTCATTGAAGTTCCTCATGTTTGCTACTACACCAACCCCAACAAGGAGACCGTATTAAGTTCGAATTGTTCTGAAAGTAATGACTCGCTTTCACGAAAAGTACCTGTCCATTTCGATCTGATAGATTTTAAGGAAAAACTAGTTGAAAACCACAGACCCATGCCAGAAAAATTTCGACACAAGGCACTGCACAATTTCCACAATATCTGTAAAAGTTAGTATTCCATTATCTGTAGTCACCATTTACTATGTACAGACTACACAAGATCCAGTATCTGTAGAGGATGCCATCCCATTCAGTGATCCCCAAACTTGTTCACCTTCACATGTATGACAGCTGGGATGAACATGATGGTACAAATGTATGGCATCAGCTGCTATTTCAAAAACAGTAGAACAGCCATGATGATGATAACAGCCACTGTGCATGCCAAAGCCTACAACAGCACACAAGATATACCATTTTAAAACACTGTTTACACGACCAAAATGTTCAGCAGCTAAACGCACAGAGAGAGAGAGAGAGAGAGAGAGAGAGAGAGTTACAGCAAAGGAACAAGCTGCCAGACCAGAACGCTCCCTTGGGTCCTTCCGATAGTAGCTACCAAAATACAGGATGGTGGCATAGTACCACATGACTGGGAAAGCAAATCCCAGTAAAAACCTGAGAAGATGATGCACCATCAATTTCCAATTCGTCAACAATGAACAATATAATACATGAGTGTGTGTGCACGCACGCGCGCGAGAGAGGGAGAGAGAGAAAGAGAGAGATATTTCATTCTTGAAAAAACCTCCTGGGCTTTCTAAAGAAAAATTTAGCAATATAAAATACACGACACATAAAGTGAATGATGAACCAGTTATCACAATACAAACAAATTTCCAGTGATCTTTCGAAGATTTCAAAATTTTCCCATCATCATACCTCAAATGACAGGTCCAAAATAGGGATTCGAAATTGTTGCTGTTACTTTAACCAATCTTGATCAAGTCTCCACATACATAATGTCCTAGGTCCAAGTCATTTGCATTCTTTCGCACAAGTTTGTGTATGTGTGTGTGTGTATGCATGCACAAGAGAGGGAGGGAGATAGAGACTCACGAAAACCATCCTATCCCACACCCAAAGCAGGGAAGGGGCTTGTCATATATCCCCACCCGAACGTCTTCTGCTGTATCATTGATCAGGGAGTACCTTCCAACGAGGTCCTTGTCATTTACAGTTTGCCCTGAATACATGGGCTGATAAGTCAAAAAAATCAGCCAAAATTTTGAGAACATGACATGAATCACACAATGCTTTATTAGTATAGATATATCTCCAGCACTGTTCAGATAATCTTTTCACCATTTGAGTACCAATCAAACAGGACTACTGGTTCCAAGAAAAATATGGTCACCAACATGAAGCTCGCAGTAAATGATACCATGCATAGATGATCCAGCTGGTTCCAAAACAATATCCATGAGAAAATTGGTAATATCCATTTTTCAAAACCACAAACTTTGTTTGTGATGAACCTCTTTCGAGATCTCAGAAAGGTAAAATCTCTAAAAAGTTTTAGATAAAATAAATAACAAGTTTAGGGGAAGTGAAAAAAAAAATGAGACGCCGCGAGCATGAAAATTGCGGGGCTCCCTGCTACCATAGACATGCATGAGTTCGTCCCTTCACTGATTCCGACCAATTCCACCGACCGGTTTCTTTCGCTATCTTGACCGCCTCCCTAACGGGCTTTGCTTGTACAAAGCGCACTCACAAAGCTTTGATATCATGAGCTTTTTCCCTACACTTTGTGAGTGCTTTAACCATGTTCGACAGGAAGACCTTTGGCAAAAAATAGATCTATAAGAAATATCTATCAAAAAATTATTATTTTTTAATTCAAACAGTAATCACAATGGATTCTCATCATACTCTTCAAATACATTGACTTCGTCGTCATAAATTTTCCAAAATAACTGCGTTCTGGAAGCTTATTATATTCGATATTATGGATCAAACATATCCAGTTCTACAGCTTCCTGGAGACATTAGTAAGGTCATCTCCTGAGGACCACGTAAAAACAGCAGCTAGAGGAAGATGACATTGTAAGATAAATCTATAAAGCCAATAAACAGCACTCGCGAGAGTTGCTGGCAATGGAAAAGTTTTCTGTTTAATACAAGACAATAACTGAAAAGCATTACTAACTGGAAACAGGTATCAAGTTCAGTTCAAAGTGAACAAGAGAAAATCTCACAAAAGAAATTCAAGGGAAAGAAACTCCCTATCCAGCTTCCCTATCAAAAAAAGTGAAAAAGGCAAAAAACTTGGAACACCAGCAGTAGAGACTATAGGAAGCAAAAAATTTAGTAGCTGAAAAATAACAATTCAGGTAACCACCAAAAGCTTATCTGATCTAAATAAAATCATTGAGTTCTACTAGGTGAAGGTGCCATGATCAAAGTCCCCTTGCTAGCTGAAGGTTTAGAGTTTAAAGATCCAAATGCTGTAACATACCTTCATCCATTTGGAAGAGCCTACTATACTTGACTTATTAGGAAGTCAAACCATCCACTCCTTACGGCACCTACAACTTCACAGTATAAAGTTATTTTAGAACAGGATAGACATTGTAGCAACAATGAAACAACCAATAACAAAAAGGAAAAGAACATAACGATGATGTAATGCAGAAGGGAAACTAGAGGTTGCAAACTCAACGTATGTAAAGTGTTCCTTTTAAATGTTTTTGGGGCAAAAAAATGTCCCAGACACATAAGAGAACATACGAGTAGGAGAACTTGACAAACTTACCTGTGCATGCATGGAATACTGGTAGGAATTAATGGCACTGAAAGATGCATAAATGAGCAGCACAATCCAAAAAACAAATAAAAGCACCATTTAAAGAAAAAAAAAAGTCCTCGTGCATCTCACAAGCCCAGATTTTCTGTCCTAAAATTGAACATGACAACAGTTACTTGGTTCATAATAACCCTTTCTCAGTACATAGAATTGTTTTCCTTGAGCAAAATAGCACGGCATTTCATGAACTCCTTTGAGACAAGATAGCTGTCTAACAATTTTACCCAATTTCTTTTTCTTATATTATATTTTCAAGGCTGAAGGTCTACAGGGAAACTGGGGCATAGCTCCTCAGGCATTTGAACTCCAGAACCCTAAGATGTCCACCAATCTCATTATCACATTAACTTCTCTGGTGGACACTCATTACCATGCAACAATAAAGCACTTGGACTGTTAGTGAAGTTTCACCATCTTTTGAAATTGACTAGGCCATTCCCTGTCTGCCCCTTTTTGCATGTAGGAATACAGAGCTGTATCATGTGACATTTCCCTTCTGGACTCATTATTATCCAGAGAATCTGCAAAGGCAATGGAGACCTGACTGTGCCTGTCTTTACCTGCCATACTGTGGTCACCACCCTGATAGCAAAAGTCACTAGACTTTACAATTTTCATTTTGAACTGAGATTGCTTTCTGAATCTAACGGGTTATAACTATTGCTTCCCATTTGGCTAGCTAATGAGTGCAAAATTTTGCAGATGACATTGATTTCAGGATGCGAAGAGTCACCCGCCACAAAAGCTACTACGTTGTTTTTCACCTCAATCCAGCTACAACCAGGTTGCTTCCTTACCCCTTGCTTGACCATATACTTCCTCACACTCTGAGCTTCCAGCCACTGGCCAAGGCCACAGTATAAGTTGGATAGTAAGACATAACCAACCTCCTCCTTTGGCTCCATGAGTAATAAGTTTCCTGCTACTCTCCTCGCAAGGTCAACATCTCCATGCAGCAGACACGAGACAAGCAATGAACCACTGACATCAACCTCTGTGTTGTAAGAATCCTTGACAAGGGAACATGCCTCTCTCAAAGACCCAGCTCGACCTAAAATATCAATCATGCATGCTACATGATCAGCATCGGGTGTGACCCCGTAATCATGGATCATAGACTCAAAATGCTGCCACGCTTGTTCGAACAGACCACTATGCCTACATGCTATCAACAACCCAATGAAAGTGACCTTATCAGGCCTCATATTTGACACAACCATTGTCTTGAAGAGTCTCAACACTTCCTCAGCTTTGCCATGCTGTCCAAGCCCACTGATCAATGCATTCCAAGAAATTTTGTCTTTGTTTTTTATAGCACCAAACACTTTGTTTGCTTCAAGCAAGTCCCCACATTTGGCATACATGTTGATCAAACCATTAGCAACATAAACAGAAGAACAGAAACCCATTCGAACAATGCAAGCATGTACTACCTTACCATGTCCAAGTAATGCTAAGCTAGAACATGCATGAAGCACAGCTCCAAAAGTAAAATCATCCGGTTGAAGCTGATTTGCCCGCATTTTAACAAAGAGGTCTAGTGACAGTTTGCTATACCCATTCCTGGTGCACCCCACAATCATGATAGTCCAGGAAATAATGTTTTTCTCAGGTGCCAACTGAAACAAAGTAAAGGCCTCATCCATATTCTCATGTCTCATGTGGGCATCAATCATCACATTCCATGATACATGTGTACGATGATCCAGACATTTAAAGAGCTTAGTGGCTTCCTGCAAGCAATCAAATTTAGCATAGAAGCTAAGAAGTGAGTTGGTCACCTCTACCACCATGTCCAGACCAGACTTTGCTATGCAGGCATGGCACATAAGGCCATGAGAAGCATGCCCTGCATCATAACATACACTCATGAGACTCAAAAATGTCGGGAGCTCAGGGGATTTGCCAGTCCTCCTCATTTCCTTAAACAAATTAAAACATGAACCGACATCCCCATGGCAAGCATAACCAGCAATCATAGTATTCCATGCAACAACTGTCCTTTCTGGCATTTCATTAAACACACAATTGGCATCCTCAAGTAATCCTGATTGCACATATGATGAAAGCAGAGAGCACCACGACACATAATTGAGCTCCTTCATGTGCCCAACGATAGTCAAAGAGCAGAATGGGAGAAATAACTTGCCATACATGTCTATAAGTGAATTGCAAACAGGCAAGCATGAATCAAACCCCAGAGAAATAATCAAACCATGCAATTTTTTGCCATGATTGAGCTCACCCGCATTAGCACATGCACTGACAGCAGCAGTAAAAGAGTAAGGATCACAGCTAAGCCCTGCCATTCTCATGTCCATAAACAAACACAATGCTTCTCTATGATACCCAGTTTGTGAGTATGCTGATAACATGGCATTCCAAGACACTAAGTCCTTCTGAGGCAATCTATCAAACAACAGGCGTGCACTGTGGATTGTACCAGAACGTGCTAGGCTGACAATTCTGGAGGTATAGTAGTGCAAACTTGGCTGGGGCATTTCGTCAAACACTTTTGAGGGCATTATGGTCTCAAGTTTCCATGCCAACCCTGATAAATTTTCAGAACTTACAATCAGTTCTTGCCCTTGTGTATGAATAACACTTTTGGAAAAGCGAGATTTTTTAGGATATCACAAACTCAGACATGAGGGATCCCATGGATGAACTTCTGCATTTCCAGGATATTATAAACTCAAACTCAAAAGGAACCAGTTGATAATTTTCTATTTTTCTGATAATTGGAAACATAGAAGTCGCTTCATATGCCAAATATGGTGCTTCAAATTTTCAATGGACCATAAGGATTCCATTTAGGGCATCAGACATTTCAGAAAAGCAAGACTAACTATGAATAAGAGCAAAGTGCCCTTCCTTATATAAAAAACTGCAAAAGGTTTTGGATTGTTACATGTGACTGCCTAACTTATCTAGATGTATTAGATATACAGTAAAAGTATTAAAAAAATTTATATCTTCTTCAGTAAGCAATTCATGCTCCATTATATGTGTTGATGGGTAACAACATATGTACAGTTTTTTTTTTTATATATATATTTGCATGTCCAGTTAAAGCATCCTGTTTATCGATGAAAACTGATGCCACCATCAAGAACCCCTAGTCAGTAAACATGATAATTACCGTAAGAGACGCACAACCATGAGACAGACAAAATGCAAAAAGGTTAACTGGAAACAACAGTACACTGCTATTAATTAACAGATAGAAAACAGAAACGAGTGAAATCAGAAAGGAAACCAAAAAAAAAAAAAAGAAAACTTTGATTCCATATCAAGCAGACAAGCATCAGATTGCCATTAATTCTTCATTATGCTCATGTTGGACTTTCCATACATGATCCTATGCCCAAAAGTATCTTGGTAGTTGGTGTATTACGGGTTACAGGGTACAACAAGCTCCAAAAGAATTTATATTATGCCATTTGGTTTCTCATCGCCAAGCTTTCCTGACAAATCATGTCACCAAAGAAAGTTTCAGGTGTGTTATGAATTGGCACCACTTTCAGGTTCTGCTTAAGATGACTATAGATGTACTAGATAATGAGCTTCCACAAATGCAAGCACTTTAAATGAAGAGAGAAAAGACTTCCGTTGACCTGCTGGAGCAGATTTTGGCAGACATTTCATTGCTTATCTGGGTGTATTGGTGGCTATGAAAATGTCGATGAAAAGGAGATCAACAAGGTGAGCACCAGAAACCTTGTAATCATTTGGGTGCAGAATGAGAGAGCCCCTCTTTATGCAGACCAAGAAAATTATGCTTTCAGCAGCAAATACCAAGCTGATTATCAGAAGGTTATGAGTGCTCCTTGAGGAACCTTCAAAGGATGGCCCTATCTGTGCAACTATCTTTACAGGATCAACTGTGATGCATAGGAAGGTTTATACTAGCAAAGAACCTCCAAAACGGCAGCAACGGCAACCAGTCAGACGAAGAGACTGAGCACATTGCATGGGTCTATCTAACTGTAAAAGAGTGACTGGCATTTCTTTCAGTTCAAAAACACCATGGATATCAGAAATGCACTCTAATGTAGTTAGCTCATGTGAAAAGTTCATTCGGATGGAGCATACATTGGAAAAGTGACTTCCGTTCCACTTTCTGTCCCCTTGTAACTTTTTTTGGGTCTCAAATACTTTCTCCTGCTTGTGCTGTCAATAAAGTTTGACAACCTTCAGTCACTGTTTCCATGCAACTACAAAAATGAGATCAAGAAAATTCAAGGGCAAGGTCAAAATTTTGACAAATGAATCACTTAGTTTTTGTTTTATTACCAGTAATCTTTACATGAACACAAACCATCTTTGAAATGGTGGAATCTAATTCTATCCCGAACTATGATTTCTCGATTGCAAATCTTAGATATGAATTTTGTTGCTGAATGGCAATCACCACACACCCTAAGATTCTTCACAATCCTAAGAGTGACACCAGGGGATGTACTTATAAGCCCTAAAGCTATTGCCAACTTCTCACTGTGAAGGCCAAGGGCCTGCTCTTTCTCTTCTTCATGTATGTCATACAACACCAGTCCTGTCTCTGCTATGTATCCCTCTGCAGACATATTTAGTGTCAGCTCCTCTAATTTTGCATATATGTCTGTGTATCTAGGGTGAGACTTGTCACCTGAAATGAACTCATGTAAAGTATTGTTGATCTCAATTAGACTAAAACCTGGTTCCTTCTTAATCCCCTTCGCCTTCATTTTTCTCCTCACATCCTCCACATCTTCCCATCTACCAGTAGAGCCATAGATGTTAGAAAGAAGGACATAATCTCCACTACTACTGGCGTTCATTTCTGCTATAACTCTCTCTCCAAATTCCACATTCTTGTGCAATCTGCAACCACCCAACAAAGCCCTCCAAACAACAATATCAGGTTCAATTGGCATACTCTTGATAACTTCCTCAGCTTCCTTGAGCAGACCACAACGACTCAGAAGATCAACTATGCATGCATAATGCTCCAGGACCAGGGCCACCCCATATTTCTTGGCTGTGAAGTGGAAGTGTCTTAGACCTTCATCAACAAATCCTCCATGACTACAAGCTGTAAGGACTCCAACAAGTGTAACTTCATCTGGTCTCATGGTTCCATGGTCCAGCAATTGGTTAAACACAACCAATGCTTGCTCTGCATGGCCATGCATTGCCAAACCATTGATCATGGCATTCCATGTACATAGATTTTTCTCCCCTAATGAATTGAAGACTTGCAAAGCCAACTCAATACTCCCACATTTAGCATACATGTCCACCAATGCAGAGCCCAAATGGAAGTCCAAATGAAATCCGTTCTTGTTCAAATAAACATGTATCCACTTGCCCATGTCCAGGGCTCCAATGCTGGCACATGCAGACAGCAACGTTGTGATTGTCACCGCGTTTGGCCTGATGCCACATTCCTGCATTTGCCTGAACAAGGCAATAGCTTCAGTTGGGATCCCACACTTGGCATAACACGTAATCAAAGCATTCCAGGATGCCAGATCACGTTCTGGCATTTCATCAAACATTTTCCTTGCAGATTCAATATCACCTGTTGCAGCATATCCCACAACCATTGCTGTCCTTGTGATAACATTAGGCTCATGTATCTGCTCAAACAGCCTAAAGGCAGCATCCATATCCCCGGACTCAGCATACCCATGAACCATACAGTTATAAGACACCAGATCCCGTTGAGGTATCTCATCAAAGACTTTGCGCGCTAGACCTAACTGACCACAAACGCTGTAAAGATGCACAAGAGCATTCTGTAGGAAAGTGTAGGAATGAAACCCTAACTTCAGACAGACGGTGTGGACTTGAAACGCCTCCCAAACAGAGGATGATCGAGAACACGCCTTGAGAAGGAACTGGAGAGTGAAATTGTTGGGTTGAAGCAGGTGGGCATAAGCCACATAGAAGGTGAAGGCTTGCTTGGGTGCAGCAGTGAGAGCATAGGCGTGGATTATAGAGTTGAAAATGTGAAGGGTTGGGCACAAAATAGGATTCACAACAAACTGGGCATGAATTTGTCTAAGTAGATTGATGGGTAGTGAAGATGAACGCAAGGTGGTAAGCAATTGGCTCGGTAGGAGGCCAGTTCTGAGCATGCTTGACATCTTGAAAGAGTTTCATCAACTCAGTCTTTGGTCATTGTTCTTTCATTCATATGTAATCCTACCGCTCTTAGTTATGAAAGAAACTCCCGCACTACAAAGAAAATGGAGATAGCAGTCATCAATTAACGACGAAGGAATTCGAGAGGTTAATGTCACAGATAAAGTGATTCAGCATTCAAGAGGAAAATTGCCTCCTCCACTGATATGAGGAGTTCTGAAAATGATTCGTCCGCAGAGGGAGAGTTCTGAAATTGTTTCATCCCACAGAAAAACGGTTCCACAGAAGAAACCACAAGAAAACCGACTACTCACGGCCTAATAAACTATTTTTTCCTACTTTTCTTGAATCAAATCAACCAAACCAGGGAAAACTGCTTCGTTTGAAACCGGCAAAATTTGACTACAGACGCTTTTTCAACAACAACAGTAGTATAAAAAGGGGATTGATGTGATGGAAGGGTACCATGTGAAGTCCAAAGATGAGCCTTCTTGCCGGAAAGGGGGCCGCTGAAGAGGTCGCGGCTCTCCCAACGTCTCCAAAATGAAGAGAGAGAGAGAGCGAGAGAGAGCGAGCGAGCGAACAAGCCGAGAGGTAGGGGTTCTCAGCAGCCCGTATACTCCAAGTTTCGCATAAAAGAGTTTTTCTGTTTAACCACCAAACATTTCGCTATAATTATGGAAAGGGCCTTATTTTTCAAATAATTCTTATTACTACCATATTTTGTAAATAAATGCCGAATACGAGTCTCTGGCATTTTCTCGCAGCTCCCTTCCCCAGGGTTCCTATAATAACAAAACTCGTTTCTCGATTTTTAAAGGACAGTGCATAAAGATGAAACTATTCTTGAACTTTTTGTGTTTGATGGTTTAGAATTTTGATTCAAAAATCTCAACTCCTCGTCAAACTAAAATGGAATCAAAATTTTAAATGTTAGTTTCCTAATTTTAAAAACAAAATACTCTGTCGGTTCAATAATTTCAAGTTTTAAAAATGAGTGTTCTGATTCTAAAATTCAGTGATTCTAGACATATCAAACGCCTCCTTAATGTTTAAAATGACAGCCATTAGTGAGTTGTTCAAAAAAATGCAGACTATACTAAAAACCTCAAAGTTATTAGGCTTCTTCCAAATTATGTTTAAAATCTTGGCCAACACTTTCGTCTTTTCATCTACCTTTTAAAGGAGGCATCAACGTCTATGAAAGTTGGCGAAGATGATATAATTATTTTTTAATGCTTATTTTGGAGAATTGTCGGTATAAGATAGCTACATGTGGACTGGAGTTGCCCACACAGCTCTTTAAAATTTCTTATATTTTTATACTGATAAATTTAATATTTATTTTTATACGCATATAGGTGCCCTTCCAAATATTAACTTTGCCTTTAAAATGAAGCCAATATTAACAAAAGTGTGGGTCCCACCTTGAGACTTATCATCTTTTTCTATGACCAGCTCCCATTATGTGAAAATTTTATTTGGTATTGAAAATTTTTAGAAATATTAAAAAGTTTATAACAAGGTTGATTAATTGTTTTAATTTGTTAGTTTTTTTATAAGTGAAAATGAAAATTGTTAGAGGGTGAGTTGGATATGTCATATTAGGAGCACAAGCTTAAGGTGGGAGCAGTTCGGGTTTGTTTGTCTATATCATTTAATGGTAACAAGCTCTTCTCCTAACCAGTTTAGATTCACCATTTACTGGATCCAACCTAATTAGATATCCCACAGTTGGACTGAGGCTCTGATTTGGACTCAAACATAGGTTTCTAAAACTAATATGGAATCCCACACAGAAAAAAATTGGCATTCACATGAAATCAAATCAGACTCATGCTCGATTTGAGACTTAAATTGTCACACTCAAACTTTTTGATCCTCAAATAAATTTTTGTTTCTTAAACATAAAGCATTGAGGTGCGATAACACAATAATTTAAAAGGAAATGAACAATGCAATTTCGGACAGTGGGACAACTTCCTATTATATAATCAATTTCATTCACACAAAAATCACGTCAGTACATATAACAAAAATACCCCAAACCACAACTTTGATGTTTAACAAAAACATGACATCAAAGAGACCAAGACACGATGCACTGACACTACAAAAGACTCAAAACCTCCCCAGTAGGATGTGAATGAAGTCATCTGATCAACTTGCTGTCTCGATCCTCCAAAACCTGAAAAATGAAACAACTCAAGGCTTACCCATCGCAGTATGACAACAAGCCAGGAAAATCCCTAACCCTCTACAATGAATGCTCAAATGTGGGATATAACAATTTCGAAAACAATCACTATCATGTCGTGATGGGTCATGCTTTTCTATGACTTGAAATGAAAACCACTCACATATACCACGACATGTAAAAGACAGTTGATAGCACATTCATAAATCACATGCAACTCATACATAAGTCTATCATTCTCATTCGCTTCATTCACACCACAATATGTGAAGGCCACTTAATGACCAAACTTAACATAATTCATAATCGCATTAACTTCATGCATATTCACTACATTCACATACACTTCATTCATATTTACAGCCACATTCTTCTCATTTACTTTAACTACGAAACAATTTACTATCATGTTGTAGTAGGGCACACAGTCACATAACTTGTTAAGAAACTCATCACATATACCACAACATGCAAAGGTCACACAAATGACCATAATATCACATTCAATAGTCACACGCAATTCAGACATATTGCAATCATTCATATCACTTCTTTCACATTCTTTCATTTACATTAACTTTAGTGAATTGACAGTTCCTATGGGTGCAAACACAAGCACGTGCACACCGTAAGCGGCCTACAGCCGAGAGACAACCTCCTGTGGTGGCTCATAATAGTATGGATCCATTCTCACTGCAGTGGTAGAACACTTATCCATAAGTGTGTGAATTCCAAAGAGAGATACTCAGCCTTCCCTAGGACACTCAGGTTGGGAAGGCGCAACGCTCTAAGCATATCACACAACAATACCATAGGGTCTTGCACCGCCTGCGCTCCAAACAGGCGAGACCAGTGGTGAAAGCGGGACAACTCCCAAATACATAGCCACATCCCACTGGCCTCTCATCTCTTATTCTTTCATTATTATCATTATAATTGCACATTCACAAAAAAGACTGGTTAGCTCATGAGATTGGTTCACTTCACGAATGCACCCACACCTCCAATTGCCTCCACACGAAGGCCACACATAACGTTAACAGTCTTAGCTAACCATCATAATAATATGAGTACATCTACCTCATAATCTCATTCAATTGCATCATTGCCCACAGCAATACATATGCAACAAATCACCACATTCACATTCATAAAAATTCACATCTTATCAAACACATCAATCACATTTTTCAAAACTTAACCAAACTCCGGAGAGTAGTCTCGAACCGTGATGGCTCTTAGTTGCCCTATGTAATTATCATTCTATGATGGTCTCTAATGCACAATCGGAGTCGATGAGACACTCGATTCGATACCCCACCTCATCTGTCGTAAGTAGTTATCAATTCTAACATGCACATGCAAATGTGTAATAATTTTTAGAACAAGTTTCTAATAGCTTTCCAAAACAAAACTTGTCACATGACAAATCATTCACAAAATAACTGGCTAGCTCATGAGGTTGGTTCACTTCACGAGTGCACCCACACCTCCAATTGCCTCTCCACGAGAGCTATACATATCATTAACATTTTTAACTAGCTGTCATAACAATACGGGTACAACTACCCTTCAATTCATTCAATTGCATTATTGCCCACGACAATGCATATGCAACAAATTACAACATTCACAATCACACATATTCAGCACATCTTTCAAAACTTAGCCAAACCACGGAGAGTAGTCTCGATCCGTGATTGGTTCGTAGTTGTCCTATGCAATTATCATTCTACGATGCTCTCTAATGCACAATCGGGGTCGAGGAGACACTTGACTCGATACCTCACCTCATCTGTCCTAAGCAGTTATCAGTTCTAGCATGCACATGCAAATGCGTATCAGTTTTCAAAACCAGCTTTTAATAGCTTTTCAAAATAAAGACATATCAATCATTTGCATGCGTACATACATTCACTCACAAAACAATCATTCAATCACATCACAATCTTAGGATTCAACGATCCTAGGAACACACATTCTCAAGTTAGCACCAAGCAGGGATTTGCTAGGAATGTCGCCATACCTGTTGCGCGTCCGCAAATCACTTCAAAACACCACGAGTTACAAACTGCATTGCTCAAGGACTACTTGACGTGCACGGTGTACCTGCAAACACAGTCAAACGATAAGTTCTCTATTCGGATCGCTTTCCAATTAATACAAATCTGACAATATAATCTTTGAGGCATGTCATCGCCTCAAGAGGGTGTCGACGGATAGTGTCGACCCACAAGGCCCTCCAATAGGTCACTTCCCAACTTCTTGATGTTGCCACCAAACGTCAAAACCAAGCCTGCGATCAATCCATCACTAACACATTTCTCATTTGCTTTCTTTAGTTAAAGTGTCAACCCAATAGTTACATCTAACTTACGCATTCTTTTCCCAAATAACGCCAAGATACACACGTTCACAAAAACATGCACCACGTGCTCACTAAGACGGTTCTAAATATTCTCGACAACATAACAATCTCTACCATGTTTCCCTATTGCTTCAAAAATCAACACATCATGCTAAAGAAATAGATATACACGTGGGTTCTTGTTCTTCTCAAATTAATCATAAACTTTCCCCAAAATAGCAACATCGCTAAAATGCAATCCAAATCATCAAATCATGAGTCTAGCATGCTCAAATAATAATTATACACTCTAATAAATAACATTCAACAATTTAAGCTCGTTTAGGCCTTACTCACCCCAAATATAGAGTCTTAGCTACTGCAGTCCTCCTGACAGCCACCTCACGAGTTAGAGAGATCCTCAAACAGCTAAAATCTCTCAATGCCGCCACCACCAACACATTCACATCACTGCTATGAGGGGAAATAATAGTCCCCAAGCTACAAATTGACCAAATAGCCACAACGGAATCAAAATCGACAAAAAGGGACCTCAAGAGAGGGGTCTGTCATTAGAAGAAGGCAGTCGGCTGGGAGGAAGGTTGAAAGCAAGAGGGAGAACACGAGAGAGGTGAGTGGGAGAAGGCTGGCGGTAAAGAGAGAGGTGCAAACAGTGAGATGGGAAAGTAGAGAGGGGAAAGAGTGTGCGAGGGAGATGGTGTTGACAGAGAGGGGAGACTGGTGAAGGGAGTTCAGATGGAGGGGAGAAACGGGCAAAGAGGAGAAATCGAGCGGGGGAAATGGGGGAGATTGAGAGGAGCAGAGGAGACGGGGAGAGAGCTCGAGCAGAGAGGAAGAGAGGGCATGGGAAAAGGAGGATGCTAACGGAAAGAAGAGAGGGTTGCACATGAGGGAGGAGGAGAAGAAAGAAGATAGAAAGGAGAGGAAGAGGCAGAGAGATATTGAGAGGGCTTACAAGCGCCACCGCCGTCGTCGCCCTTCCTCCACCGGCCCGAACGTTGCCACGGCAACACCTCTATCGTCGGCTGTTGCTCCTGCCTCTTGTCTCTTCTTTGCAATGCCGTAGAGGAAGGAACGAAGAGGAAGGCGAGGGAGAAGAACGCGTCGGGCTAACATGTGATGGGTTTGGGTCCGGGTCTGGATCCCGATCCAAATCCATCCTGCTAAAAAAAGAATAATGTTACACAAATTGGATTCAATCAATTAAATTTCTGCGTTGGGCTTGAGTGATGAGTCTTTTTAGAGCTTAGGAAGGTTGGGCATCAAGCCGGCCCGACTTGATAAGAAGTTGGGCTCGGGCCATGCTGCAGCTCATAACAGTGGCCTAGGCCCTGACTGGATTAACATTAAAATTTAATTTTTTAATATAAAATAATATATATAATTATAAAATAATATTAAATATAAGTTTTGGAGCCGAGTCAAGCTTAGTCAAGCCTACTCAGGCTGCCCCGACACTCAATTTTTAGCATGCCTGGGAATCGGGCTGGCTTGATGCTCGAAACTTGAGCCCGGGCCTGGCATGGTTAAAATAAAAAAAAAATTAAATATAAAATAATCTTAAATTAATAATAAAATATAAATTATTAGTTAAAAATAATATTTAAATTTTATCGCGCCAAACCGGGTACCATTGGGCACGCCCAAGCCCGAGGCGATCAGGCTTTTAGGTCCGAGCTCAGGTGAAAGTCAGGCCGAGTACCGAGTATGCATGGTCAGGCCGATGTACAAGCTTAACTCAAACCTTCTTTTATCAATTTCTACTAAACGGGTCCAATTTAGAGTCAGGGCAATAAAAAGTGGCAATGCATTAGAGAGGAACAAGTAAAAGTCTGTGAAAGCTTTTATATGAACAAATAATATGTGGGCTCCTCTATATTTCAACAGATGCCGATTAATATAAAGTAATTAAAAAAAAAAGAATATGTATTCCAATCTAGGGTTTACATTTCTATCGTAATTTTAATAAGGTTGGTTCACATTTTTGGTTTTCTTTTTAACACATGGAATTGACAAAGTGTCAAACGAGGACTTACTTTAAGCATTGAGTAAATATCTCTAATTACAATACCAACATCCTCGAATGAGTCACAGTTGGTACAGGAACACTGAACAATGACATTCAGTTTTTAGTGGCATTACGGACATCAAATCTGAGCCACCTGATGTATGGCCCAAATCTTTCTTCTATCCATTTCTATTTCTTTTTTTATCTTTCTTTTACTACTTAAGCTTGGGCATCGGGCCCGGGTACCCGACGGGTATCTGGTACTCAGTCCGACTAGACCCAGGTTCAGGCAAAAAAAAATCGAAAAACTGAAAAACTTTATTTTATCCATGCTTGATATTGACAGCATCGCTTTTGGCAAACAAATTCATATAACATCCGGCAGCATCCGACATGCGACAACATTGAACTCCTCATGTATATTGATATGTATGTTGTTAGATGACTAAATAATAAAAATTCATACCTTCTGATAAAATAATTTAATGGTATATTTTAATTATTTAGCCATTTAATAACACTTTGTATAGGGATGTCAATATATTCGATATGAATCGGATATTTAATCGATCCGTTTCAAAAAAGCCGTATATGGATATCCTATATTCAATGCTTATGTTAAAAATCGATCAGATTCGGTTCAACATTTCGATTGGATATGGATGTAAAAACCAGATTGGCGTCAGATTTCGATTGTGAAGTCAAATTTCAGATTCGGATTAGGATATGAATTTTCTCTATTCACATTCGAATCTGAATTTGAACATGTGATCATTCGAAAAAAAAAAAAACAGATAAAGGATATGTCTAATTGGAATCCGACCTATTGACCTCCTTAATTTCTTAGCTAACTAATTTAAATTCTCTAATTTTAATTCCCCATACATATATAAAGAAGGAGAAAGAGATAAAGTAATGAACATAATCAAATCTATTTGCCACATATTTAACTTGAGAGGACTAGCTTATGCTGATTCTAGCAACATTGGTATGGGGCCATTAATCACTAGCAAGGATACCCACACTCACATCTTGAGCATTATATTTTAATTTTAGACCCCGCGCGCCTTTTAAAATTTTTAGGTGAGCGAGAAGATTATGACCATCATTCTAAAAATCACGTACTTAATATAAACACTATATTTTAACCTTAATCACAAGGTTATGTTTTAAGTTTTCTTTGTAAAGTTACTGCAGGAGAGCCGGCAAACTTTTTTGTTGATTAACTAAGTTGAGAAAAGAGACATAAGGTTTTGGATAAGACCAAAGGAATGGCAAAGAACAACACATACAAAAAATATTCTATTGATGGTATGGCCTTAGCTTGGCACCTAGCCAGAAGCCAAAACATGCATGTCATGGCTGACATGGCATCTATTTCGGCCATGTAATTTTTAAAAATTCATTTAACCTGCATAAAACTTTTGAAAAATTATATTCACCCTCCGTTAAAAATTTTGAATTATAGCTCGCCCCTCACGAAAAAGTTTTGGCTCTTCCCTTGATGGCATCATTTTTCCTTTTGAGAAATTTTCCAAGAGCACACTCGAAAAAACAGGGGACAACTAAAAATCTACATGATTTGTTGATATAAATACCATAATAAACAACTTGGTCTGTGAGTTCTTTCATGATTAATGAAAAACATCTACGAGTTTATTTCTGTCAAATAAATTAGTAGGATAGAAAAATTAGTAGTTAAGCTTTTATGGCATATCTTTCTAGTATTGATGACAATTTTCACCTAACAAATATTGATATTAAAACAAATACTAATCTCAATATAATTGAACATCACTAGTTTTGCTTGATACAGTTAAAGTGGCCAATGCAAATTAGTCACCACATAATTTTGCAGGTTTGCTTACAGTCGCTAAAAGTATGTTTTCCAAATTTCCTTTAATCAATTTATGAAATTTTAACTGGACGTCAACCTTTTTCTCCTTAGATTTTACATTTATGAGTTTGTTGATATATGTTGCATGTCTTGGATTATAGGTGGCTTTAGCAAGTTGTGGATTTGAGACTGTGAGTTTAAAATCTTCATATGCTTAAATTTCATCAACCTTTGCATCTTTTTAAACATCAACAGTGAAGTTTTGAAATCTTAAGATCTTAAAATAACCTCATGAGCTTTGACCAAAACGCCGCCGTCTAAATTAAACTCATATTCTGAACTTAACTGTGAAGTAATCATCTCAATATCTTTGAGTATGTGTGTCGAGCAGTTTAATAATATCTTTCAAGAACTTCAACTTCTTTTTCTATAATAATATACTTCAAGCTGAAGTCCTTATTTTATTACGGTTACTGAGAAAATCAGAAAAATGAGGACTTTGCAAAAAACATAAATATGTGCCCATTGTCTGCAATAACGTAAAAATATATGTTCTCTCGTGAAAAGGCTTACATGTCCTTACATATTCTTGGAAGAAACTGCAAGCGGTCTTTGACGGGGACGTCGGTTACTTGTTATTTTCTTTCCAAGAAAATTTCCTCTGTTTCAGTATTAAGCACCAGTTTCTCAACTACACCACATTGCGTTTGGTAAACGATCGCTTTCTGCCGCGTAAGTGTCAGCTCAGGTTTTTCTTGATTTATTCTGTTACGAGTTGCTTGAGAAACTATTGTTGTCGGGCATTTACAGCTTCTAATTGATTTCATTATGTTATTGTTCTGTGAATTGATCACTGCGATATGTATAATTTTTCAGATTTTACTGCAGGTTTCACAAGAAAAGTGTGCCTCGTATTGAAATTTGGGATTCGATGAATAATCTGAAACTGACAAATTTGTACTTTGTTGCTACTGTTTTAATGTTTCTGATCGAAAATGAGAAAAAAAAAAGAAAAAGGAAAAAGAGGTTGGTGAACTCAATAAGACGTAATCGACTCCAACTCTAGTTGCGAACTGGTTCTCTGTTTCGTTTAGAATAAAGAGTCGAGAAACAGAGGTTCCCCTCAGAGGGTGGTGACTATGGCACGGAACGCTACTCTTCTATGTGTGCCATTGCATGCGTCTTCTGTGGAGCAGACGCTATATCAGATCGATAAGGCCAAGGCTGGCGGTGCAGACCTCGTGGAGATCAGACTGGACCTTCTTGAAAACTTCCAGCCACACCAAGATTTGGAAATCCTACTAAAAGATAAAAAGCTTCCTGTCCTTGTTACATACAGGTATGAGTCACTGAACCTCTTCTGAAAATCATATACCATTTTGTTTACGTAAACCGTAGCAATAAGCCAGTGGTCCTCTCCCGAAAAACCTACATTGCTTCATTCATTTGAGCTCTTATTGTGATGGGTAGTTTGATTGCTGATGTATCTTTCACCAAGAACTTGATTTTTCCAAGAACTCCATCACCGGTCAGATAGAAATGATTGCATGAATATCCATGTCTAGGACGGCTTTCAAATAGAAAATGGCACATTCCATTTAAATCTACTGTCAAAATTTATAGACCATGCTAACCTTTTATACGTGTGGAGATTAACTCAGTTTCGGAGAATGGCTAGCATTCCTTTATTCTTTAACCATCTTTATAAGGAACACAGTGTAGCTATCTCTTTAAGAGTAGGCTATGGCTTTACAGAAGAAGTACGCAAAATTAATAAGATGAATAGTTGCATAAATAGAACGGGAGTTATTGCTGCTATGTTTTTTCCTTTTTTTGTCTCCTCTGCAATGGTTCAAGCTTTTTAGGATGGTTTCTCTCCTAAATTTTGGAACGTATTTTGTGTTGACTCCAGGCCTAAGTGGGAAGGCGGTCATTTTGAAGGCAGTGAATATGAAAGATTGGAGACCCTTCGTTTAGCCATGAACTTCGGTGCTGACTACGTGGATGTTGAGCTCGAGGTTCTTTCTCCCCCTCTTTGGCTGCATTAATATGTTCCAGATACTCTGGTTAGGGCATATCGGAACCAAACATGCTGACATTACTCTTAGTAATGTCCCAGGAAGGTTTATCTGAAAAGTTATTGGGAAATTTTTTGAAGTTTAAGGCTTGAGAAAAATATAAAGAACAATGAAACAAGTTATAAGTCTGGCAAACTTAAATAAGAAAAGCTATGAAGTAGGCTTTCCAAGTAATTTTCCTGCAAAAGTGTAACGTAGAAGAAATGTTAAAAGTACAAATCAAACGAACAAAAATATCATTCCTCAAAGTGATCAAGAAACAGATTTTTTGGTAATCTCAGGAAAAGTATTGGAGTATCTTGACAATATTGCAGTTTTTTATTTCTGTTGATCCTTTGAAAATATTGTGGTATTTTTGCTAGTTCTTATTGGCTGCATCTAACGTGGTTATACTTGCAAGATAGTTCAAAATGCCTGTGGTATAGAACATTATAGACTGATTCATTGAACTGCAAGACCTGGAATTCTTTTCCTTCAAGTTCCACCTGCCTTTGTTTGTTTAGCTCAGATGTCTAAGGAACTGGAATCCTATTCTCTTCACTTCTTTAATCAGATACGCTGATTAGTTAGACAAATTAAATTCACCTGTAGAAGAAGAAAAAATGGATATTGGAAAAACTTTGGTGTTGTGGCATCTTTATAATATGAATTGCTCGCTGTGGCAAAAATTTGGCACTGGAAATCTTTACTGAGTGCCTCATATAGGGGTTATGTTCAGAAGGCCTACTTAGTTTTCTATTGCTTTCATACGGTATAGGGAAGAATTTAGAAATGATGATTGCACCATTGGTGCTGGCATTATGGCTTCTTATAGGTCAGCACTCAGAAAGATCCCTTTCTGTTTTCCCAGTTGGCATATCAAGGAACATGAACATGTAGGTTATTATCTGATCCAATGCAATTATGTTCGACCCTGAACAAATATTGACCTAACTATACAGTTAGTTCTCTGGTGCAAACTCATGGTCGGATGTACACGGATTGGGGGATGTTGCACTTGGATACCAAATATCAGTAAAGAAGTGCTTCTTTTGCATATTTCTTTCTCTTTAACTTGTTGGAATATATCTTGGTGAGATATTCTGTTAAGGAATTGATATTCTCAATTAGCTGTCTCTGTATTTTTTTTTTCAGGCTGCTAATGACTTCATAAGTTCTGTATCTGGAAAGAAGCCTGAGAACTTGAAGGTCATTGTTTCATCACATAACTACCAAAGTACTCCTTCATTTGAGGACCTCAGGGTTCTAATTGCAAGGTTAGTTGCAACTGGAGCAGATATAGTGAAAATTGCTACAACAGCTATAGACATTAAAGATGTAGCACACATATTTCAAGCGATGATGCATTGTCAAGTAAGTACTTGTTTCACTGGTCTGAATACTTGATGAAATGTGATGGTGGATTGCCTGGTTTGAATTTTTTGTGAACTATAATACAAACATATAACCCTTGCCTCCACACATAAGAGTCTAGCTTCAAATTAAATTGGAATTGCTAATATACATTTTCATGTTCTGGCATTTTATAGTAAGTTTTGCACAGTCAAGTTAAATTGGAAAAGATCGTGATTTAGAAATTGACTGGCAGCGTTTCTTTCTTTACAAAATTATCCTAGTTTCATTCAAGCATAAAATTTTGGCTTGTTTATGGACTCAGTTAAACCGTTAAGGTCATGAAGAGGGACCAAGTGAAGATTATTCAGTTCTACAATTGCCCATATATATTTGTGTATTTGCATGTGCATGTGCATGTATATGCACTTCACTTTCTTGGCAATTTGATCAGATATGTGCCAATGGCCTAGTAGGAAAATAGAGATGATATAACTTCTCCGTTATTAATGAATCGTTGATAATTCTTCAACAATAAATGTATTTGTAGGCAAAGGAGATTTAGCTTTCCAAAGAAAAACCTTGTGAGAGGGTCTACTTCATAGAATGGTGGACGGACATCTCTTTCTCTCTCACTCTCTGACTCTCTCCCTGTGTGTGTGTGTGTGTGTGTGTGTGTGTGCATGGATGGATGAAGAGGACAGGATAAAGAGAAATTAACTCATGAAACATTCGATTATCATGACTTTTCTTTCTTTAGAAAAACATAAGATAGGTACTCATTTTCTGGGTTGTAGATTAAAAGACAACTGCAGGATGCATCAATGGACATCTCTATATGAAACAGCGCATGAGAGCTAATACATGAACCAAAGATTGAAAAGGAAAGAAGACTCTGAATATTATAGCACGAACATGACGAGGATAAACTCACAAATATCTTGATCTTCGGAAATACATCATGAGTATAAACTGGAAATAATCATGTTTTTTATTGGTAATGGGGAGCTCTTATATGTCAGTAATTTTAGCTTTTTAAAAGAATCTTTCTTGACATATGCTCATGAAGCTTGCATGTTGATGTAATGCATTAAAATTTTTCATATTAACAGCATCATGCAGCTTGTTCTTCAGATTCCAGTTATTGGATATGTCATGGGAGAGAAGGGACTAATTTCTCGATTGCTTTGCCCCAAGTTTGGAGGATACTTTACTTATGGCATTCTTGAAGCTAACAAACAATCTGCTCCTTGGGAACCCACGTTAAGAGATTTACTGGATTTGTACAATATAAGATGGGTTGGGCCTGATACTCAGGTATTCGGTGTTATTGGGAATCCAATAGGACATAGTAAAGGGCCGATTGTGTACAATACAACATTCAAGCATGTTGGATATAATGGAATATACGTGCACCTGTTGGTGGATGACCTCGCAGTCTTTCTCAATACATTTGCTGCACCAGACTTCCCAGCTTTCAGGTATGATTCTCTGGTAGCACATGGAGTAATTTTTTCCTCCCTAAATTTGCAACAATTTAAGTTCCTCCTTTTACAAACAACAATAGAAGTGCCTGCCAATTTGGTTAACTCTTTGGATCTTCTATCTTTCTTTGATATCTTTACAAAACACTGCCATTTGAAAAGATTCTTAAGGGCAATGTTATCTGTATCGATACGTATCGTATAGGTCGAAGAAACCTATATGATACGCGTTCGATACGCGATACGCGTGCGTATCATACGCGTATCGCCCGTATTGTGAGATACGGGGGCCGTATCGCACGACACGTGCGATACACCCCCGTATCGTAGGATACAAGAGTAAAATTAAAAAGGGGCCGTTTTTTGCGTGTTCTTTTAAAACCTACGCTCCTCTCTCTCTCTTTTCTTGTTTCTAAACACTACATATAGTCTAAACACTATATGTTTTGACTTTTGAACTTATGAATTGTGATGTAATCGAATTATCTTCGGCTGCTTATTATGTTATTTTGAATGTCTAATTTCTTATTTTGGAATGTGTTGTTCATACTTCATACTTCATTTACATGAATGTTCCTTTAAATACATTTTTCTTTATTTTTTCTGATTTTTGCTTGTTTTTTCTGATTTTTTTGGATTTTTTATGATTTTTTCTATTTTTATGAATTTCTAATATTTTTTAAAAATTAAAAAATTAATTTTACGATACGTTACGATACGTTACGATACGTAACAATACGGCGTATAGGTCGGCCCGACCGATACGTGATATGCTACGCCTTTGATAACATTGCTTAAGGGTTTTCCTTTTCTAATGTTATATATTTTTCCAAAAGTATTTTTAGTATCCGGCAAGGGCCACTAATGGGAAACCAATCTAAAAAAAGGTCACGTATAACAAGAAACACCTAACACATCAATTAAATGGTTTCTTATTGTTTTCAGAAAATGAAAGAAAAGAAAAGAAAAATTCCTAAAATAGATTTAATGTAGAAAAAAAACCTCAAACTGACTGTACAAAACGTCAAACCCTGCATTCACAATTTTTTCCACGAATTTCTGTAAAACAAAAAATCACTTATTTTCTCGTTCAACTCAAAGTTTGTGGAGTCTCATGAGGCTGATCTTTTTCTTCTCTTAGGTACTAATGTGTCCTTCTTGTATAACATGCAGTTGCGGCATCCCTCATAAAGAAGCTGCAGTTCTATGCTGTGATGAAGTTGAACCAGTTGCAAAGGTACTATTGGCAATAGTCTTGTCAACCAAATTTTGTTAAGAAACCAATAGCATTAAAGCAACATGTTGCAAGCTGTCCTTTGTGAAGTTTGATAACTGCATCAGCATTAGGAATGTGAACAGATCGAGCTCAGATAGGATGCAGAAATTACCACATCTGACTTGTCAAAGATTACCAATTCATCTTGAATTTAATCTGAATATGCCAAATATGAGGCTATATTTTCACTTGAAACTGGACTTGGATATCTGTTAGAATTGAATATCCATTACGTTCAGTAAGAAAAACATAAAAAAGTTAAAAATTCAAGTTCAGTTTGCTAATCTAATTTGAATTTCCTTAGAGGATCCAACTAATCGGATCTGGATCTGATAGCAGATGATGATATCCCAACCAATTACTTCTAATCAGTTTGATATGTATACTTTTGGAATTTCCAGTGCATTGGAGCTGTGAACACAATTGTCAGGCGACCGAGAGACGGAAAGTTGATCGGATACAATACAGATTATTATGCTGCCATATCTGCCATTGAAGATGGACTTAGAGGTTTTCATGTTGATTATAAACTGTCGTTTATAAAGAAAAGAATATCACCTAGGAAAGTATAGCCATTTTTGTTGGTTTATGTTGAATATTCCATTCTGGATGGCAGGTTCAACTGCTAAGTGCAACATAGTCAACTCACCTCTTGAGGGTAAACTACTTGTTGTTATTGGAGCTGGAGGGGCTGGTAAAGCACTTGCTTATGGTGCCAAAGTAAAAGGAGCAAGAGTTGTCATAACCGATCTAATTTCTGGTAAAAGATCTTTTTTGGCCTAACTGGTGGAACATACTAAAAGTTTGCCTACATGCATTTAACAGATTTACAAGCTGAATTAGTTGAAAAGCATATGATTTGTTGTTTGTAGTATAAGTTGATTTCTTGACAAATCAATTTTGCCACAATATCTAGTTCCACATATTGGCTAGGCAGGTCAACTCAAGGCACTCAAGAGGCCACCGAGAGCTTGATGTCTAGGGTGTTGGTTTTTGCTCCATATTGGTTATTTGCTGGCTGTTCCTTTTGTTTCTTTCCTATCTGTCTTTCACTAGACTGATCGTAATTTTTTTTCTTTTATGAGATCGAGCAAAAAATTTTGCCAGTTCAGTTGGTGCTGATAACATAACCATGGCTGAACTGGAGGATTTTCATCCAGAAGAGGGCATGATCCTTGCAAATGCTACTCCAGTTGGAATGCAGCCAAATATACAGGAGACGCCAATACCTAAGGTTTGGCATGTTCAATAGATCAGTAGGCACACTGTAATATATGAATATTCTTTTTTCCATGCATGTCCATGTCTTGGTCATAGCTATAATGAACCTTTCAAGAACCATTCTGAATTCTTAAGCGCATGACACATTGTTATGGACTATGATACTCAGTGTCGTAAAATGTGTATCATAACACATATTGGTCGAGTCCAAGATAAGGTATGTACTATGACATAGACTGTAAAACTTGCAAATTTTGTTAAAGAAACATGTATAAATAAAAAAAAATCCACAAAGAGTTCTGGAAAAGACATATTAGATTAGAAAATTCCATTAACTTCAAGATTAAACTACAATTTCACATTCAAATGGAAAATTGCTTAAAAACATTGAATGTACAATAATAAAATGTATATAATACAAGCAGCATACACATCTTCATCAGAAATAACTAAAATTAACAACTAAAATTACTCTTAATCCTTAAATGGACATGAAATCAATAATCTTTAGTGTGTAAACTTACTCCTCGAAAGTTGAAACTATGAAGTATGAACAACTTAAATCGTGTAAAACATCAACCTTTTCTTTTCTTTCATAAATGCCCAATTTTCGTGCATGACATCAGCTTTAAGTTTTACTTTTTTCACTTTAAGAATAGCTCTTGAGACAATAGATATTCATCTTTAAGGAATTTATGTAAATTCAAGTTTCTTTGTCATCTTTTTGTGTTTTGAAGATATAACATAATATACATGAAGATCCTGCATCATATTGTAAGATAAAAAAACAAGGTGCATCATATGTTGTACAAGATGCTGTATTATCAGAACCCTGAAACTTGTTTCAGGGCATACTGTATTTGCTTCCCTATAGTTATGATATATACCTTATATATCATAAGGTACATTCCAATACTTGATGATATTCCATTCTGTCCGTGCTTAAGCATAGTTTTGTTCCTTGGAAAAGTGGAAACTGACATGTATGTATGGGTGCATTGCCAGCATGCTCTGAGATACTATGCTCTTGTTTTTGATGCGGTATATACTCCCAGAAACACCAGATTACTGCGTGAAGCAGAGGAATCAGGAGCTGTTCCAGTTAGTGGCATGGAGATGTTCGTTAGACAGGCAAGGGGACAGTTCAAACACTTCACTGGTTTACCTGGTATAGGTTTAGTTTTTTTACTTAAAATTGTGGATTTGAATGCTTATTTTCAAAAGTTTGATCTGTCTCATTTTATACATTGCAGCACCTGAGAATCTGATGCGCAATATCCTGACTAAAATTTAGGATTCTACAAGCTTTTGGACTGCATCATCCCCACCTATAAAAGGTAGTATGTCTCTTATTTGACCAATATTATCTGTTTGATCTAGAGACTCTCTTCTTATTGTTATGGTGTACGTTTTAAAATTTGGCACTATATTGATCTCTCATAGTTCACATGGTGGGTTTGGTGCTTTATTTGTCAAGAAAGCTTTAATATTTTATTGTTGCCATATTTTGATATTTTTCTGAATTCACTTCAGAATGCCATAGATGATGTTTTCTCATCTGTCAAGCACATATCCTGTTAAACTGTTATATTTGTATATGGTTTTAGTGTACTCCAAGTTAGAATAAAGTAAGAGAAAAGAATAAAACACAAATCCTGTGCAAAGGTTGTTGAGAGAATAAGCTCAGAAACCACAATTCATATGCAAGAGTAAGGGGCCTCTTACATGAACTACAAATTTGAAAAGAAAGGACTTTAAAATCCCCAGTGGATAAGTAGTTTCTTAAGGTCTATTTGCACAAGAGCAGGGGTCTTCTTACATGGACTGCCCATTCTTTTTATTTTTTCCTTCAAATTGTGGTATTATATCGTGATCCCCTAAAGAAGGTAATGATATTCTTTCTCTTTTCTTTCTTCTCCTCTTCCTTGCTTCTTCTACTCTCATTCTTCCTCTACTTCTGCTCCATTACCTTGATTACTAATTTACTATGCAACCGGATCTACTCAAAATCAGTGCTCCTGGTTGTTATGAATTCAGGTTGCTGTTTTGTCTGCTTGTTGCTTCTTTGATTCTTATTATATTCTTTTCCCTTAATTGCTACTTGATCAGACCTACTCCTATCTGATGTCAGGTTAGTGTTGATATAAGTTGCTGTTTTGTTTGCTCATCAGATAAACTGATGTGTTTGACTCATTTTCTCAAATATCATTTTTGGGTATAAAACAATGAAGTTTTTCTCAGGTATAATATGACAAAGCTTTTTTTCTAGGGAAAATCTTGACAAATTTTACAAAAGTTAAAAAACTAAAATAAAATGGGAAAATATAAATCTGGTAACTAAAAAAATGTGAAGATAAAAAAAACACCAAAAAGGGGAAAAAATGAAAAAAACAAGAAAACACAAATAAAGCACTTTTTTTTTGTTTTTTCGCTTAAAAAAACATATTTTCTTCCTTTTTTTGCTGACTTGTTTTTTTTTTTTTTCGTTTTTTCAAATAAAACACATTTTATGTGGCACTGGTTTGACTCTGTTCTTTTCTTCTTCAATTTATTCTAACCTATGCAAGTCACAAAGTTATATGTGTGCACAGAGATAGATAGATAGATAGATAGAGAGAGAGAGAGAGATGCCAAACTAACCAGGATTTATGATGAAAGCAAAGAAAGCTGGAAAATGATTTTCAAATACCCTTCTGACTTAGATGCTTAAGATGCATCATGAATAAGATAGTCAGCTGATAAAGAAATGAGAAATGACCACCAAGGATAATACCATCATTGTGTATTCTGCCATATAATAGCAAGGCATGAGAATTTGGCTTTCATAGCTAAGTGGGTGGCTCTGGTGATACACACATGGTACACATTTCAGATGCCTTGGGGCTCAATTGGGTGGGGCCTCAAAATCATGTGTTATCACTGTTCCTATGAATAAATAATGCATTGATGCTACATGCACTAAACCATTTGAGAAGTTTCCTTTTTCAGATTTTGGCAACCAAATCATAGTTGCATTTCAACAGTGAAATTGTTCAAAATGAGAAATAGACATGAGAAAAAGGCAGTCATGGTTTCAGTGTGGCGAGCTTACAGGGGTTTGTGTAGATCAGTTCACATTAGAAAATGGAAAATACCTATGTAGCTGGCTCTGTATACATTATCCTTTCTGAGGACTGTGCAGAACAATTCACATTGGAAAATGGAAAGAACTTACCTAGCTGGCTCTATTGGTTGACATTGTATGCCTTCTTTCTGCTTTTGTGCTCTCACCTAAATCCATCAGACAGTTCATAATCATAGGAGAAGTACTAAACCCAGCTTTTGGATGGTTGCTAGATAAAAAATTGCATAAAGCCAGAAATATATGCTGTTAAAGAAGAGATTGATTTTATTGTCCGATATGGAAGTATAGTCTCAACTTCTAGATCTTATTTAGAACTGCCTCACGCATTACTTCCTCAGGTGCTGCAGCAACACATTTGAAATTCATCAACTTTATGATTTAGGCCCAAAAAACAGATGAACAACAATAAAAAAGTAGAAGCTGAAAATGGACACCACCCATTACCAGGTAGGCCAGTGAAGTGTTGAAATTGTCCCTTCGCCTGTCTAATGAACATTTCCACACCACTAACTGGGATAGCTCCTGAGGCCTCTGCTTCTTGCATTAGTCTTGTAACTTTGGGGGTGTAGACGGCATCAAAAACAATAGCATAATATCTCAAAGCATGCTGCAATGCATCCAAATATATAGGTGTCAGGCTTCAGTTGTTGGAAGTCAAAGAGAAGGACAAATCCATGATTCCAAGAATGGACCTTCATAGGCATTAGCATCATAATTCATATAATTATAGTTCATAGACGTAACTTACAACCAAATTGAAGCAGTTGGATAAAAAGAAGTCGGGCACAAGCTATCTACATGTACACTAAAAAATAAAGTTCCAATGCCGCATATATATCCATTAGGCATTAGATATAGCAAACCTTTGGTATTGGTGTCTCCTCTATCTGTGGCTGCATTCCAACAGAAGTAGCATTTGCAAGGATCATGCCTTTCTCTGGGTGGAAGTTCGCCAGTTCAGCATAAGTTAAAGCAGCACCACCAACTAACTCAGCAAGGTCTTTAGCTCGTTCTTGCATCAAACAGAGAAGATTATGGTAGTGATTGTTCTAGTCTCAAAGAAATCGAGAACAACCACCCCCCACCCCCCCCCCCCCCCCCCCCCAACACACACAAAAATAAATAAATAAATAAAAATCCAAGAACTTTAAACTATAGTTTCTAAGAGTCCTAAATTTTGTTCAAGACATTTACCACATATTCACAGAAAAAGCTTGAATACTCTTCAAGTGGTTCAGATTTGTCTTATAATGCACACATATGGGAAGCCTTGAGGTGTAAAAGAGAAAAATTTACCAAAGGTCCTATTGGCTATGACAACTCTTGCTCCTTTTACTTTTGCACCATAAGCAAGTGCTTTCCCAGCCCCACCAGCACCAATGACAACGAACAGTTTACCTTCAAGAGGTGAATTGGCTGTATTGCTGCTAGTAGTCGTACCTGTTGTGTAGAGTGATTACATCAATCAAGAAAACATGTCATCCTTTTGCAGATGTTAGATGATAATCCTGATACAGACCTCTAAGTGCATCTTCAATGGCAGATATGGCAGCATAGTAGTCAGTGTTATATCCCATCAACTTTTGACCAAATGGCTGGCTGACAATAGTATTCACAGCTCCAATGCTCTAATGGAATTCCGAGGAAAAAAAAAAGAAAAAGAAAAGAAAAGGCAGTTGTGCGGTTATGCAACTTAGAAAAAGGCTGCAGGGAATTGCAGCATAATATGGCCACTGAAAGAGAAACATAATAAGGTCAATAGTGTCTTCTGTTTCTTAGGTATATAGACTAAAATTGATTCTATGTATTGCAGTAGTACCCTTGCAATTGGGTCAACTTCATCACAGCATACTACTGCAGCCTCCTTGTGAGGGATACCACAACTGCATAACAAATTACAATCAGGTTAGTAAGTAAAAAAGAAAAAGAAAAAGATCGGTTACATAAAGAATGACAATCATCATTTTGATTTAGAGAGAACTGAAAAAAGAAACAAAGGAAACCATGTTTAGGATGGTGTGCTCCACTCAAAATGTGCTTAGAACAACATTACCACCAATACCAAATTCTGAGAAAAAGAAAAAACAACATAAACCTCCTGCGTGGTGCTTTTATGTCCACTGAATCACCAATAAACTTTTAATGTTAGAAAACTAAACGCAGTTCTCATAGAATTCATTTGGGCAATTTGCTTATTACTTATTAGCATTTCCTGCAATCTATGTTGTTAAAAAATGCACCAGGCATGCGCCCAGGCTTGCCTAGTTTCATAGGCTTGACTGGTTGCTTAGTCTGGCTGTTCTTATTTGACTTGCCATTTGGAAGGACTAGGCTGTCACCTAGGGCACCTTTCACTCAACAGCCTAGAGTTCTTTTCTTTTTCCTTTCCACTGCTCTTTGAAGCAGATTTTTTTTTCTTTTTCTTCTTTTCCTTTTGTCAACTGCATACCTTTTTTTTTTCTTCTTTGGCTTTAATGTTGATTTTCTGTTCCTCATTCTTTTTTACATTGCAAGTGCTCAAATTATAAGTACATTTGCTTAAGGATGTATACGTGTATGTATGTTGTTTTAGGTTTTTAACTGCTTTACACATACACACATTAGTAAAAAGGAAAAAGCATTATCTATATATATATATATTTTACTTTTTGTTGTATTAGAATTACAATGGAAAACAGTTTTATCTTTTATGAGAGGCAGTGCTAACACGGATGTTGCGGATTTGTTTTTTCACTTCTTACTTTTTCAGGAAACAAAGATTAGTAATTTTAGGCTTTAGTTTAGGGCCTTTAGGCTTTTAAAGTCTAGAAATTAGACAGAGATTTAATAGTTTGCATTAGGAAATTAAAAATTTTGCATGCTCTGTGACATTCCAAAGAAGTGTTTTAAATTATGGACTCTCTCTTTTTATGCTATCTGACATTTAAATTTCAATTGTTAAACTTCGTTACATTTGCTCTTTTGAACACTTAATTTTGCTTATTGTCATGTTACGAAATGTTGAATGTGAGTGGACTGCTATTGTGCATTTTAATATTTTGTTGCTATAAATTGAAAATTATAGGTTTGAGAAATGTTTCAGTTTTGCTGTTAATTTAAAAAAGTAATATTGCATTTTGTTGGATAATTTTTCTTTTATATCGCTTAATATGATAAGTCCTGGCTAGGCTCTAAGTTTAGCTCACTGCTTAGGCTTCGTCTAGCACTTTTAAGTTTAACAACTAGCCCCCTACACTATAGGGAGCTCGAGAACTAGACAGAGTTATCAGAGAATTCATTTGGCAAGTCTACTAATTGTCATGTTCTGCAATGGCCACACTGTCTTCCACCTAAAAATCAAAAGATTCAGGCGAGAAGAATATTCCAATATATCATCAGAAAGCTGTACCTGAAAGCAGGAAAGTCTGGTGAAGCATATGTGTCAAGGAAGCGAGCAAGGTCATCCACCAATAGATGCACATAGATGCCATTATATCCAACATGCTTGAATGTTGCATTGTACATAGTTGGCCCTTTACTATGTCCAATAGGCTTTCCAATAACACCAAAGACTTTAGTGTCAGGCGTAACCTGCCTTATGTTGTACAAATCTAGCAAATCTCTTAATGTGGGTTCCCAAGGCGCAGATTGCTTGCTAGATTCAAGGGCCCCATAAGTAAGGTACCCACCATATTTGGGGCTCAACAATCTAGAAATCAGTCCCCTCTCTCCCATGACCCATCCAATAACTGGAACCTGGAAAAGAACAGTACGTCATGTTTGTTAGTTGAAAAATTTTCAAGGCATGATCTGATAATGCAAGCATAGTGTTATCAATATTGGTACCTATTAGCCTATACAGGACAATTATTCGCTGCAATGATGCAGGAGCCGATGCAAGGACCCTTAACTATGTCACATGGATACTTCACCCCTATTATCATGACTGGAGGTGTGGATACAGGACATGGCAGACTCATCCTTTGAACCTTTTTGTACAATTTTGATATCTTTTGTTTAGTAATCTATGTTTTCTTATTATAAATAATGAATATGTGTTTGATATATATATATATATATATATATATATATATATATATATATGTATGTATGTATGTATGTATAGGCAGACACACAAACACACACACACCTATACACATGGCTGTATCCATGCACCCAAATTTTGAAGCTGTTATGCACTTGTGTCCGCACCCATATCTGTACTCATACCCACACCCATGTGACATATACTGGCTGCTATGATGCCAATTTGGGTCACATCAGCCTCTCTCCATGAATATAAATGGATTAACATTTAAATAAAACTTTCTTATTTACTTGCAATCTGAAAAGACTTTCTTCGTTTTAGGGATGAAGATTGTTGCAGTTTCTGAAATAAAGACCAAAATAAGATATTCAAGTTACCTGGCAGTTTACGATTACTCGAAAAACTCGAGCTACATCTGTAATATCTACAGCTGTTGTGGCAATCTTCACTATGTCCGCTCCAGTTGCATGTAGTTTTGCAGCTAGATCTGTGAGTTCCTCAACAGAAGGAGTACTTTGATAGTTGTGTGATGAAACAATAATCTTGAAGTTCTCAGGCTTCTTTCCAGATATGGAGCTAATAAAGTCATTGGCAGCCTACCAATCCACAAAAGGTTAGAGTTAACCATGGGATTTTGATTTAATATACAATGCATATGACGGTTACACATGTCACACTGGATCTTACTGAACATGAAATACAACTAATCTGAATTCAAAAAGATCCGATAATCCAGAACAAATTCAATTCCCGCAGTTTGTGATATTACTGAATCCAAAGAAAAAGTGCCCAAAAACAAATTGGACAAAATAGCAGAAATCATACATTTTATATGTAAAAATTACGTTTTGAGCTGATCTTAGTTCAGACTTAAACTAAATCTAATCAAAGAAAAAACTATTTTGAAGTCAATCCAACTATGAATGAAATGTGACTTATCAAATCCCAGGGCTAACCTGAGTCGTGCTTGGTTTCTACTTCAATGACCAAATGTACAAAACCAATCATTTAAGGCCCATTTCTTCCATCAGTTAAGAAGGGAATCCATTTTCTTTGCACTAAAGTGGGTGAGAAAAATTGTCCTCCTCTGGCTCAATTTTTTCTCAACCTCTTCTTTTGATGTTTGTTTCATTTAGTGGTGGGAAAATTTAACTTTTTTTTTTTCAACTTTGCAATTCTCTGTCAATTTAGTCCAAAAGAAGCAAGCCTTTAATGAAATAACTTTCTTACCTTTCTCATAATTTCTAGAAAAGGTCCCTACATTTTTGTATCTTCAGATATCATGCCTCACTTTTAGGACTAGTTTTTAGCAGTTAGAAGCTTAGGGCATTATGTCGCTAACACGGGAAGCTATGTTCCCATGGTGTATCCAAAGCGTATTTTTTGTCATTTATGAAAGAATGTTTCCTCCATTTCACTTTTGCCCTTATCAGGGAGGGGGTTTTCATTTTAGCGGTAAAGACATTTTGGTCTTTTCCAGTCCCTAACACACCGTCCTGTGGTAGGGGCCATAACATATAAACTGGTCTGGTAGACCGTTGTCCCGCAAGCATAATAAAAAAAGTAAAATAAGTTGAATGAAAAGTAAGGAGTAAAATTTGAAAATATGAAAACACCTTGTCAGCTGATTGGGAAATTTCCGTTTCCAGGCTTACGTTTTGCCTATAACTTTAGAAAAGGGACCATTCTTTGCAAATTTTTTGAGTATAAGATACACTTTCTATAGAAACTGTCCAATAAGGATCTGAACTTTTCATTTCTCAAGGTATCCACTTCGACTCCTTCTTCGACATTCTCTATAAGAAAGGAGCCCCTTACTCGAAAAATCAGAAAAGGCAACCTCTTTTTGAAGTTTGAAGTTATGGGTAGAAATCTCTCTCTCTCTCTCTCTCTCTCTTAAAAACCAATCACTAAATTATGGTACAACGGTAGTTAAGTGGTTTTAAAGATGCTTTATGGTCCTTTTTAATAGTGGATGCTTAAATATCCAATTGCACGACAAGAGAGAGAAAATGCTCTTCCTTACACAAACAGCTAGCCGAGCAAATCGCTTTGCTGGCCTGAGCTGTGTGTGTAAGGACACTCCATTGCTGCTCCTCCACCAAGGGCAGCCGCTGCTGTGTGTGTAATAATTTCTAGTATTCCAGAAAATTATTAGTCCGGACCTCAACAATGACAAATTTTTATTACAAAAACAGCAAAAGCACCATATCCATACAAAATTCACAAATTTTTATTACAATTTCCTCCACAAAATTTTGAAGTATTAGATCTTACAAGTGGAGGTAGAGAAAAAAAGATTAATTATCTGAATCTTGATGTACAAGTAACAAAATGAAAAGAAAAAACGGAATAAATAACAGGGTTTTTGGAAGATTAACAAGCTAATTTCGGCTGTTTAGAAGTCATTAAGTCATGTTAAAATCTAAAAAGCGACTTCACTTCCCTTACGTTCATGTGTACGGCAATGGCATTATCCATGCTCAAAAATACCACATGTCAACCTTTTGCGCTGCAAAAGGAAACATCAATATGCAAATAGTGCATAGCAGGGTACTCACCTCGAAACACCATAAAACAGTTCTTATCTAAACAGCTAGAAGTCTGCCAACCTGACCTTGAAATTCCAAGAAAAAAAATCCAAAAATTTAAATCAAGAAAAAAGATAACCTGGAGCTCCACATCCACGTAGTCAACACCTAAATCCATAGCTAAGCGAAGTGCCTTCAGTCTTTCATGTTCATTGCCCTCGTAATTACCACCTTCCCATTTAGGCCTGAAATTAGAACAAATTAGATTGAAAACTCAATAATCAAGTAAAAATTAACAAATTTAAGAGTGTTTAAGGCCGAAACCTTTTTGAAAATATAAATGCAAAAAAAAAAAAAAAGATGAAGACTAATATTTATTTGTTGTAACTATTGTTTGATTCTCGTCTTAAAAAGAAAATTGCCACAATAAATTGAAAACCGGCCTAAATCAAGTCTCGATCATCTACCATTTTGTGTCTGGTGTTGTTCTTGACGGTCGACCCTAACAGTGGTTCGATTCGAACTCACTCGGTTAAACTCAACTTGAACCCGACTCATTTATTCAACTGGTTGAGTTCAAGTTTAAATTAAAAACTCGAATTTGTAGACGAGTCGAATTCAAGTTACACAAACCGGACTCCATTAAATTCGAGTAAGTTTATGTATTATTCGAGACGGTGTTCAGCAAGTCGAGTCAACTCGACTGTTAGCTTGCTATCGAGCAAAAGTATTATTGGCTCTAGTTGAAGTTCCAACTTGCAAAGTTGAGCCTAGTTTAGTTTTAATTCACTAGCTTAAATGAATTGAGCTTAGTCTATGGAGTCGAGCCGGTTGTGACTTGTAAAGCTCATTAAAGTTATGTATTGGAGCTTAACCAGAGCCGAACACCCAAAAGGCTCTCTGGACTGTGCCTTGGAAGAGGTCCTGGCCATTAAAAAAAAATTAATTTCAAAATGTCAACGTTTCCACATATTTTTCATATTTACTGTTTTTTTTGTCTGAAAATAAATAATTAAGGTGATTTTTTTTTCAGCAAAACATCGAATGTAGGTGAATTGATCCATTTGGAAAAATTTAAACAAAAATATAAAGAATAATAACAAAAGATTGGAAGCGATCTGCCCCATCGATCGTAACACGTAAGAAGAGAAATTTATATTCGCTTGATCATGATGTAAGCTGACAAGTATATAATAGCTTTTAATGGCATTGCTCAAGGTTACTGCCACCACGTTCAAAGTAATCTACCCAATACAAAGATCAGACAATGTTTTTTATCAAAATGCTATATATATATATATATATATATATATATATATATACTTCTGTCGTCAGATGGTTATTATTTTATTACCTTTATACTTGGGTTGGGGCAGATTGAAGGAGAGAATGATATCTTGGTAATTATTAAAAATAAATGTTTTTCATATTATTTTTATTTTTTAATTTTGACTTCACATTCATTAACCATACTATACTAGTGCACGAGAAATTGTGCACTGCATAATACAACGCCAGCTATGATTGTCCTCCAGAGTACAACGCCAGCTATGATTGTCCTCCAGACACAAGCATGTCCCCTTGCCGACCAATCCATTGCTCCAAGCCGCTCTAGCGGCCGAGCTAGCAGTTGTCGGAACTAACCTCACAAAAATCTTTTATATTTTCGTAAACGATTTACTCACTGATATATATCAAGAAAAATTTTAAATTAGTGCTCCTCAACTTAAAATTCTTAGCTATGCTATCAAGCAGCTCCGGCCGGAAAAGGAAAAGAAGAAAGAGGAAGGAAAATGGTCGGAGATTTCGCCGGAAAGAACTGGTGGCTCGTACCTATAAGTAACGAGAACTGGGAGTTTTCTTCCCTTCAGCAGGACTTCAAGATCTTGGTGTGGCTGAAAGTTGCGAAGATGGTCCAGTCTGATCTCCACGAGGTCCGCGCCGGCAGCCACGGCTTCGTCGATCTGGTGCAACATCTTCTCCACAGAAGATGCAGATAGTGGAGCACAGAGAAGAGTGGCTTTCTCCGCCATTGCTCTCAAAAAGATCAACCTCTTTCTTTCTTTCTCCACTGAATCAAAGAGAAGCTAAGAGATCGTCCTACACTCTCAAGAGAAACTCCTTGCTTCTTTCTATGGTGAATCAAGGAGAAAGGATGCCACTAGAATTGGCACAACTTACTGCATTAAATGGCAAAACTTAAGGCTCTTTCACGGGAATATTTCAAAATACATTAGAAAAATAGGGAAATTTCACGGAAAGCAGGCCTAGCTTTTTTATATTGAGAAGGACACGCCTAAGTTTTTTGTTGGTCAGCCACAAAGATCTATAAAAGTATCTTCGCGCGCGTATACATTTTCTGAATGTTGGATGACCAATTAAATACCATATGCACCCATTTGCAATATGGTGAGCTACCAAATATGACTTTATGAATAATAATTTTGTAGGAGTGAACTCGTCAATTTAGTTATATAACGATTAATTTGAACTTTATAGTAATTTTATCTTGGACACTTAAAAGTCTTAGAATTGAAATAGCCGCTCGGTTCACCTACCAGCTGCCACAGTGTTTAGTTAAAATTTGTTTAAAGGATTCTTTTGAACGGGTGAAGATCCGACTGTCTGCTACTGAATGGGTGAAGCTTTGACTGTCTGCTACTACTAGTGCTCTGACTACACAAAATTGAGCTCGAACTCGACTCATTTAATTTATTTAACTCATTTAACTCGTATAAGCATCAACTCGTTAACTAGTGTAAGTGTTGAACTCATGTAACTTTTGGAAAATTGCTTTTGCCTTAAAAGTTAAAACCAATGATTCGGTGAATCGGTTTTGGCAATATTATATAGACTATCGGTTTACGAGCCGAGTATAAACAAGTCGAGTTCCTGAACAAACTCGACTCATTTGTTGTTTCGAGTATCTTTGTAAGCTCGAACTCGGCTCATTTGTAAACAAGTCAGGCACGAGCCAAGTTTTTTTTTAGTGAGTGACTGGCTCGTTGTGCAGCCCTAATTCCCAGTATCCATTTGGTAGGCATGTTCACTAAAACATGCAAACAAGGGTGAATCTGGATTTTTTTCTTGTGGGTTGTTGGGGGTGGGTAGTATGCTAAAAAAAATTTATGAAAACTTTCATTTAGGTCCCCAGTATATTTTTCAAAAAATTTTAGGGGCAAAATTAATTTTTTGAAAGTGTTAACAAATAAAGTTTTGCATTCCCTTCTCAAAGCGATGGTCTAGAGTGGCACATAAACTATGAGCTTCTACACCCCCAGGTTTTAATGGAAATGCAAGAAGACAAGGTAAGGTAGATTCCACACTCAAAACGTCATTGACAGTTCATCCAAGAGGTTTGAAATTTAACAAGAAACAAGAACCTTTGCAAAATACAGATCACCAAGAGTTCCTTTCTAGTAAGACAAATAGAAGCAGCAGAGATTTAAATCGAAGGGGAATTGACGTGGGCATTTCTTCTAATCCTTGCTTAGCACAGCTTCTTCCATAATATGCATTGGTGCTGCATCAATCATGAGCAAATTGTCAGCAAGAGTTCAACTGAACTGAAGCATAATATGAAGAATTACAGAATTCATAGTACGTTACCATTAGACTCTAAGAATAGTGAGAATGCGAATGAGGAACGATAGATGTTCTGAAATTTACCAGGAGAGCGGTTGGTGTAGAGTTCAATCTGTCCCTTTGCCTGTCTAAGAAACATCTCAACACCATCTGCAATAATAGCTCCTGCTTCCTTTGCATCAATCAAGAGTTGGGTATCCCTAGGAGTATAAATTGCATCAAATACCAATATGTAATGCTTCAAAGCATGCTGCAAAACCAGCACCGGTAGTATCAGCAGAAGAAAGAGAACAATATTTTTTGGTAAGCTTGGATGCGGGAGTCGCATTGTGTTTTCAGTACCAGAGGTTTCATGTTAAAGATGATAGGAAACTAAATTAGAATCAGTAATTGCAACGAGTAATATTCAAAGCAGCTGAATTTGAAGAGGTTTGTTAACAAGGATTAGAGAAGAAGACAAACCTTTGGAATTGGTGATACACCAGTATTTGGGTACATTCCGACAGATGTTGTGTTTGCAAGGATCATTTCTTCTTCTGGATGGAAGTCTTCTAGTTCAGACAAAGGGATCGCCTGACCACCAATGGCCTGTGCGAGCTTTTCAGCTCGTTCTACTCAATGAGAAGCAACAGTGATTACATTTGCCTCATTATCGGAAAGTTTAAGAATAGTCAGATTATCAGCATGAAATTTGATTTTGCAGATGGGCAGACAAGGATGAATTTAAACTCAATAGATTTGAAACCATGAGCATCTCTGAGAATACGGAGTAAAGGGGAGGTATTCTCATAAGCACATCAAATTAGGACTGTCTAAATTGCATGGATCAAACATTCAAAGCTATATTAGGTAAACGATGATCTTTTCACTGAAAGTCTTAAAACTTCTGGTTAGAATGCACTGTACCATAAGTGCGATTTGCAATGACCACCCTGGCTCCTTTCTCTTTGGCAATATAAGAAAGTGCTTTACCAGTTCCTCCAGCTCCCATGATAACAAGGAGTTTCCCAGCAACAGGTGAGCCACCAGGAATATTACCTTGAATATTTGCAGCTGGGTTGAATCACACCAAACATAATTATCAGGCAATGGAGTTAGCATTAGCTAAAGTATCAGATTAGGAAGTTTAATACGTGAAACCTCTTAGTGCCTCTTCAATTGCAGAGATGGCACCAATGTAATCAGTGTTGCAACCAATCAGTTTCCCATCGCGTCTGATGGTCGTATTTACAGCCCCCATGGCCTACATCCCACATAATGCAGACGTAACTATTAACCAGATTTACTCTTCAAACTTTGACATGAAGAGAAAGAGTTCATCACTTTGTGAGTATATGACAGAAAGCAACTAGATGAGCTCAGAAATATTCTCCACCTATTACCTTAGCAATAGGATCAACTTCGTCACAAGATCTGCACATGATCTCCTTATGTGGAATTGTGCAACTGCAGCCCATTCATGCAATTAACAGGGGAAAAATGTAAAGACTTATTTTTTTGAGGGATGTCATCAGTATAGGTTGTCTCATAATTGTGTCAAAATTATTAAAGAATAGGACTGGAGCATGAAAAATGGTAAATTTTTATCACTTCAATATCCAGAAAACTTATTAAATATCCAGAAAACTTTAGAGTTTAGACACTTCAACAATAAAAGATCCTTTTGATAACCACACTATCATCAGAGAAGAACTACACCTGAATCCAGCAAAATCTGGCGACGAATAGACGTTGAGGAAACTTGGAAGGTCATCCACCAAAAAATGCACAAAGACTGCATTAAGCCCCAAAAAGCTGAAAGCTTTGTTGTACACAAATGGTGATTTGCTGTGGTAGACAGGATTCCCTATGAGGCCAAATATCTGGGTGTCTCTTCCCACCCTCCTAAAGTTATACACATCGAGCATTTTTTTGATTGTTGGTTCTCCAACAGCTGATTCTATTCCACCATCAAGAGCTGCATAAGTAAGGTATCCTCCAAACTTTGAGGCAAACAATCTGGAGATCACACCCCTATCGCCCATAACCAGTCCTATGATTGGAACCTGGAGAGAAGTTTGTGTTATTATTGCTCTATTATCATAGATCCTGTTACCAAAACCGAGTTTGGAGAAAAGGACTTCATGTCAAATGCTGCAACAATCACCTATGTAATTTCTCCACTTAAAGTTTAACTTCATTATATTTATAGTTAATTAATTCTGTACAAGTTCTGTAATTTGTCTGACAATGTTTCATTGAACAGACTAATCTGCTAGGATTTGAAGATTGACGTGATATAGATCATCATCTCCATCTCACATAAGAAGTAGCACAAAAAGCATGTGTACAGCACCTTGCAACTAGTGCATACTTGAAACACCCGAGACACGTCTGTAATGTCTTTGGCAGTTGTTGCAATCTTAACTATATCAGCTCCAGCAGATCGAATTTTTGCTGCGAGGCTGGTCAGAATCTCAACAGAGGGAGTATTTTCGTAGTTACATGATGATACAATGACCTTCAGCATCTCTGGCCTCTTTTCAGAGATTGATTTTATGAATTCATCAGCTACCTGCAAAAACAGAGGAGAGACAACAAAAGGATCATATTCGTTGTGCTACATCGCTTAGATAACCTATTGATCCACGATCCTTCAATCACTAACATTCTACAAAATACAAAGGGTTATAACTGAATCATTCTTCATAGTTTCTTCAATTTGTTCTTTGTAGGTTGCTCAATACATGCTGACTTTCTTGGGAACTTCTTTTAATAGTCAAGGGTGAGTGTTTCACAAGTAGTTCAGGAAATTACCTTAAGCTCCACATCGACATAGTCAGATCCTAGTTCAACAGCCAGACGAAGTGCATCCAGTCTTTTCTGTTCATCAATTTCAGTTCGACCACCATCCCATTTTGGTCTGGAATCAACAAATTTCTTAAAAAGTCTAGTTACAGAGCGCCAGGACTTCACATAATATTGCACAGCATTATGAGAACAAGAACTCCAT